>NC_000071.6:49138284-49438284 GCF_000001635.26 Mus musculus
GATAAGCATTTTGAAGAGCAATAGCAGTCATGTGATGGGATCAGGAAGAATGGAGATTGCTTGTGGGAAAATGGTTGTGTAGCCACCCATCTCCCACTCTTGCCTCACCACCCTAGCATTCCTCTACACTGGGGCATCAAGCCTTCACAGGGCAAGGGCCTCCCCTCCCATTGATCCCAGTTAAGGCCTCTTCAGCTCCTTCAGTCCTTTCCCTAACTTCTCCATTGAGGTCCCTGTGCTCTGTCAGATGGTTGGCTGTGAGCATTCCATCTGTATTGGTCAGGATTTGGCAGAGCCTCTCAGAAGAAAGTTGTATCAGGCTCCTGTCATTGACATCAGCAATAGTATCTGGGTTTGGTGTCTGCATGTGGGATGGTGTCCACATAAATATGTGGGAAGGAATTGTAAATAGGGAAGATCATATGCCCCAGTACAGGGGAATGCCAGGGCCAGGAAGCCTGAGAGGGTGGGTTGGGGAGCAGGGCTGGGGTTGACTGGAGGGTATAGGGGACTTTCGGGATAGCATTTGAAATGTAAATGAAGAAAATATCTAAGAAAAAAAGAAGAAAAAAAAGAAAAAAAAGACCTCCTACTGAGGTAACCTTTAAACAAAGGAAAGAATGATACCAGGAAAGATGGTGATATGCAGAGACAGAGGATATACATGCCAGTCAGGAAAATCACCAAAGGCAAAATTAGAAACAGGAGAGTGAACAAACAGGGTGGCTACAGGCACATGAGAAGACCAGGAAGGAAAGAAAGAGAAGAAAAACTAACAGGGTTATTCTTGCATTTAATTCTACAGTTAATGGCTAGCCAGGGCTGCCCAAGAGGAGGAGAGCAATATTCAACTTTAGGCATACTAAACCCTAAGGAAGACATTCCTACTGAAACAAAACCCCAGACAAGAATTTGAATGTTGGTATATTATCTTCAAGTAATTCGTTCTAATAATGAGATAAAATTTCAAGCACAAATCTTTGCCAGTCTTAAATTGAATTTGGTGTAACCTACCATTCTTTGTCATTATCTTATGCTTCACTGGACATGCCAAGAAAGTACTATAAAGATTCCTTCTGCATGCATGCCCTTCTCTACTCTGACTTCCTTCTCAGCTGTGAATTATCTCTGGCTTGTGCTACCTCCCTGGGCAAGGTCACTCACCCTATAAACTTAACTATGTCATCACCATCTTTTTAAAAAGTTAATTAAGTAATTAATTAATTTACATCACAAATGCTGTTCCTCTTCCAAATCCCACCCTCATCAAGTTCCTCCCTCCATCCCCACCCCCTTCCCCTCTGAGATGACTGTATAGTAAGTATATTATGGTCATGTCTTTTCCAAGCATGCCACTGTAGTGTCATAGACTAGCCATAGACAAACTATATCCTAGGCATGGGAGGCTGCTCAAATGAGTGAGTGAATCACAGTCTTAGTCAACTTTGTTGTATTTTTCTGTGTGGACAATCACACACACACACACATACAAACACACACACACACACACACAAACACACACACACACACAAACACACACACACACACAAACACACACACACACAAACACACACACACACAAACACACACACACACAAACACACACGCACATATATATGCCTACTATATAATTAAGGATATGACTATAACTTTTTTATAATATCAACTTATTTTTTTATTTAAAAACTCTGCCAAAAATTATTACAAAAAAACATTCTTTTCTTTTCTTTTTTCTTTTTAATTGGATATCTTCTTTATTTACATTTCAAATGGTATCCTTTTTCCTGGTTTCCCCTATGCAAACACCCTATCCCATTCCCCCTTACCCTGATTCTATGAAGGTGCTTCCCCTCCCACCTACCCACTCCAGCCTAGCCTCACCACCCTAGCATTCCTATACACTGGGGAATCAAGCCTTCACAGGGCAAGGGCCTCCCCTCCCATTGATCCCAGTTAAGGCCTCTTCAGCTCCTTCAGTCCTTTCCCTAACTTCTCCATTGGGGTCCCCGTGCTCAGTCAGATGGTTGGCTGTGAGCATTCCATCTGTATTGGTCAGAACCTGGCAGAGCCTCTCAGGAGAAAGTTGTATTAGGCTCCTGTCAGCAAGCACTTCTTGACACCAGCAATAGTATCTGGGTTTGGTGTCTGCATGTGGGATGGTGTCCACATAAACTTACCATTAGGACACATCATCTACTTAAATATTTTGTAACAGTTTTTAGATATAGAATCTTAGACAAAAATTGTCTTTTCCTTCTTGGTTTACCATGCTTCAATTGTAGGTGACTTTTAGGCATTGTTACTTTGTTACATCTGAAACTAGCAGGACAGAGGAATCTGAACTGACCTCTTAAAAGCAATGTCCCCAAGTAGTGCAACAGTGTAACTAAATCTACTGTGCAGAGAGTAGATTACTCCTACTCCTGGATTGTACTGACTTTATAAAGCTGTGTAATACCTGTCATGCTCATGAGTTCTGAAAAATCAATTAACCCTGTTGATCATGTCACTAAACCGAATGAAGGTACAAAGAATAAACAATGAAAATCTCCCTTATAACCCTTACTTATTTCACCATCAAGGGGCCAATAGGTGTTATTGTTGTGATACTTTCAGTGCAATGGAGTCTTTGGAATAAGTTCTTTTAATTCTTGACCCATCAATCATTTCTGTTTGGACACTTTTAAATGTAAATCCCAGTTGAGTAATTGAAGCTGTGTTAAAAGCATGATAATTCTGTCAATAAAAACATCATTGAAGTAGAAATGGGAAAAGTTACCTCACCCATCTTAAACCATGTATACTGTCATGTATATGTAGGTATAGAAACATTTAAGATAAATTTTACTGTCACAGTTGAAAATATTTTCCTTCAAATAAATTCTGCATGCATCTTTCTCTAGAACTGCTAAACAGCCCTTGTAATATATCATGATGTGAATAGATTCAATTTGACCAGAAATTCCATTTACTTCCTATGGTTGTCAGAGTTCATATCTCAATTCCATATCTAGGTCCAGTTAACCCTCTATAGATTATATTAGCAAGTGCACCAGGTGTGTCATAGACACAGCTGAGTGCCATTAAAAATGTGTATTCAATTAATCCTGGAAGGATTTTAGCAATCAGTGTAAAAGGAAAAATATCCTTTGCCTTGGTCTGTCTTGATATACTACTGAAGTGAATTTTGTTGGGTAAATAAATAATGATACTAGGCTTTTATGTGTTTAAGGGGAAGAACCTCATATAGTCCTTATTATTGAGAGAAAATGACATGTGAGAGTACAAGGCTATTTAATCTTTTTGTTTGCTATGACTAAATTGAGATATTCATAAAGAAATGAGGTTGACTTTAACTCAAATGATACTCTAGTTTTACATACTTATTGAACATTTACATATGTGTGTATGCATGTGCATACATACATCTGTATATGTACATGTGTGCATGTGTGTGTACAGGTGCATGAACGTGGCAATCAGAGGATAATTTTGGGGGTAAGTTCTTTCTTTCTACCATTCAGTTGATGAGAACTGAACTCAGGTTGTCAGCCTTTTCCTTTGAGCCATATCTCCAGCCAATGATATTTCTTATGACTCACAGTTCTGTTAGTTCAATAGTATAAAACCAGCATTTACACAGCTTCCACTGAGATGCTGTGCTATAAATTCAATTCACATTGAAAAGCAAAGGGAGTGTGGGTGCATCTAGAAGTATTCAAACACATTGAAGTCAAAGATGCATCATACACCAATATCTTATTGCCACTTTAATATAAATTCATATATGGTACATGTTAAATAAATATGTATATAATATGGAAATATACTTGGTAGCTAGAATTTTTAAAACATATTTCACATATCCCATTTTCTTCACATAATCACTTTGGAGTATTTTCTGATAAATGATTTCAAATTCTATGTAGATAAACTTTGCTAGATTCTGTATCGACCCTCAGCAACTGGTACTGTGCTATCACTGATGTAATAATCTTGCCTGAATCATATCATGATTCATATTATTTTATACTCTCTATAAGCATGTCAAGAGAAATAAGAAAAATGAAAGGCAGTACTGGAAAAAATAAAGTTTCCCTTTTGTAGACTTGGTCTTCAGTATAGCTGTGGGAAAATGCTCTGTACAAAGTTGAACTTCATGACTACAGTGACATTTCAGTGATGGTTTCATGAAAAAAAATATGTTCTACTAGGCTTACTGAAGAGTCGGTATTTTATGCATTAGTATATGAATATTAAAGAATAGAGAAGAGAGGATTTGTGTCTTGTATACTCAGTGCTTCATTTGGGTTCTGTTTGCATACACACGTCTCCCCTCCCAGCATTGAGTCTCACTAGGATGAGAACATCCTCTGTAGGGAGAATAGTATTTTATTTCATCTACTCTCCAATGTTTCTGGAAAGATTTATATTGACAGGCATAGTACCTTTCAGATTTCAGTTTACTTTCTTCATTTTAAACAATACATACACAAATACACACACACACACACACACACACACACACACACACACACACACATAACCAAAAGGAAGGAGAGTTTTGAAACATTAGTTTCCATGTGCTAAAGCAATCATGGGAAAGTTTACATGCAGCATTTGGGTGAAGGAAGATGGGGGAAGAGGATATTGGTATTTATGAAAGGAAGCCATAGTTATCAAAGCTGTATCTCTTAGTTGTTTTCATTGTAAAAAAAAGAAAAAAATAGATAAATTGTGACAAAGCCTGCCCATAATGCAAGAGCATAGAACACTGAGGCAGAAAATGGACATTTAAAAACATTGTACCTGCTACCTGAAATGCTACAGCAAGCATTTCTCAGAAACACAATTTTCTCAAATAATACCTGCAATGCCATACTACATTCATTAAAGGATCTTGCCTAATCAGCTGACATTAGTATGGAGGAATAACTAGGGATGATGTTTTGGAACACCAGACTGTGAAGATTTCTCAATCAAACGTGGTGCAATAAAGAAAACCATTATCTCCTGCCTGATTACAGACATTCTATTATAAAAAATTAATTGGGACGCAAAGCAAAGACTATATGGAGTCCAAGGTGATCAAAGAGCAGCATGAAGGTTGTGTTATTAACACCTCTTCTTTGGAAACTTAATCTCTAATAACTTTGTAAACTCTATTCTTTTCATTAATCTCACTGGATCACTAAAATTAGATGAAACATTCAGTGAATAAACACTTTAATCTACATCTTTTTAGCTTCTTTGTATGATCATAGGCTTGGAGTCAGGAGGTCACAGTATACATTAGAACTTAATCATCTATTTTAATAGAATTTGATCCAGTAGAATGATACAGCAGTGTAAAATGCGTATAGATAGCCTAAAGATTGAATTTAATCCCAGAAATCATATCGTGGAAGGAAAGAACTGATATCCACAAGATTTTCTCTGACTGCCATATATGCTACCTATGCACATGTTGATGTATGTACCTTCATTGTCCCTTTTTATCAACTGTAAAACTGGGGTATTAACATCTCAGTAAATACATCTATTTGTGACAATATGGATAGAATGCAAGACTCTAGGTAAGACTACAGCTCATAACTATTACTAATAAATGATAAAATTATGAACACAGCAATTACTTATATTTTGATTTATAATGTTAGAGTGGAACTAAAGCCTAGAGGTTTAAAAAAGTCAAATTGTATCACATTGATAGTGAGAAGTCCAAGTTTGCTGAACCTGGGCAACTGCAAGTAACTTTTAGTTCATTTCTTGTGTCTGAGTCTCTTTGTAGTAGGCAGTGATAACTGCCTTCTCCATGAATACACGGACAGATGCATGGATACTTTTATACTACAGAGTTATCAGTCAGAATACTAAAAGAAAGTTCGCATCTGATCCTTGAGGAGTTCAGAGAATCATAATTGCTATAAGAAGGGCCCAAGAGAATGCCTTCTTAGTGGAGGAGATTAGGCAAGGCTCTCTGGGAGTGTCACCTCACCAAAATGTGGATATAACAAGAAATGAAGAAAGAAAAGGGGTAATGCTAGACATAGTTATAAAATGAACAGAATAATAATCTTATTCTTCTAATGAGAAACCACAAACATGATGAAATCTCTCTGTGTCTGTCTCTGTTTCTCTCTGTCTCTCTCTGTCTCTCTCTGTCTCTCTCTGTCTCTCTCTGTCTCTCTGTCTCTCTCTCTCTTTCTCTCTGTGTGTACTCCATTATTAATTTATGACATTAAGGAGTTCCCATTCCACATACAAACAACATCTAAGTTTGCAGAAACAGCTTAAGCTCCACAATTCAGTCCCATGTGGAAGCCATTTTAATTCTTTTCACTTTTATAGAATTCTCTCCTCTCATTTAATCTATGCCATTCTTGTGTCTATTTCATGTTATTTGACTTTCCTTCCCTAATCAGATTATGTTCTTTGGGACTATTTCCCTGTGTTATTTTACATATAACAATTTACCATTCTTCTCTAGGGGGAAGATTGATGCTTGTTTCCATAAATCAGCAAATACTGTAAGTGAAAATAGGATTCCCAGAATATCTTCATAGATACTAAGTTGAACTTTGTCTCATTTGATACTCTGATATGCACTGCCCTGACCTCGAGCCATTGGGTCATCCCATTTACAAAATGCACTCTGCATCTGATTTTGAGATTACTTCATGTGCACCTTTACCATAGCGTCTATGAAAGGACCTTAGATGAAATGAACCAAGTATGGCTTTTGCAACTGAACCTTATTAAATTTTAAAGTATATCCATAAGTATATAAGTTCCTATTATGGATCAACGCTCAGAAAATAAATATTCACAAATACAGCTCATTTTACAGAACCACGGATTCAGAGTTATCTAAGCAAAACAAGCTTAGCACTTACTACCACTTAAGTTTAATTATTTCTAAATTGAGAAGGCTGTAGTAATACTAAAAAAACACTTCTGTTTTGTTTTGTTTTAACATCAGAAAATCCTGGAGGAGACTGACAGCAAACACAGCTCTTATTCACAGTACAACACTGTAGTGTTAATATCTGTAGCAACTTAAACCATGATAAGTTAGGGTATTTAATGTACAAGCAAGAATATGTGTCAAGTCATCCTATTTCAGTGACTTGGTTTATGCTCATCACATAGGTTAATAAAATCATACAGAATCCTGATTATTCAAAGACAGCAACAAGCTTTAATTTCTGTACCTCTTCAAGAAGATTTCTTTAATAAAATATAATTCTGCTCACTGTGGTGGAGTAGTTACATAGTATGGATCAGAATACATCATATTACAGGATTAATGGGAGGATAAATGCTGGGAAAACAAGGAATACAATTAAAATCACATTTTGATTTGTCTTATAAACATTTTTTATTAAAGTTAGTGGGCCTTTAAATTGAGCAAGGAAAAATAATAGAATTCATTACATGGAGTGTTCTACTTTGCCACAGCTGGAGCCTGCACTGAACACTTATTAGGTAGAAGCACTGGAGCAAAGTTGAAAAAGTACATATTATTAGTAAGGAAATCACTTTTCCCATTAGGGGATCTTCAATATCCTTGGGAGGTATACGGGTTATCAGTGAGCATAAAGAATAGTGAGTTGTCTCTGTGCTGTTCTTTATCAATCATGGGCAGTAAGCTCTAGAAAAAACTAGTTTCATTTCAGCATGCTTCCCTGATATGAAGGGGAAAAGGAAAAATGGGGAAATGAATGGATAATTCATTAACATCTAAATATAGAAGGAAGGGATCCACAGTTTCCTGAGGTATATTGAGACCCCCCCCCCAAAAAAAAATCTGTTTAATTTCATTGCTAAGGCCAAAGATTAAATAGGTATTCCAGACAATTCCTATGCTTCTTCCATGCCGCAAAAATTATTATAGTCATAGCTCATAGCCTCTGATTTTTGGAATGTTGTTCATTTAGACAATTATCAGAGACATCTGTTTATAGTATATGTATATTTTGGGAAATGGGTCAATTTGATGAACACTCAACCTAATACTGAAAAGAAGGTAAGAACTGAAAAGTTAAAGAATCAAATGTCAATATTTTATTATTTACAGTCATAATTAAAGATAAAAGCTAGCCATCATTAGTTGAGTCCGTGCTATTTCCTAGAAATGATGTGACATTGCTCATATATTTGTCACATCTTCAACATTTAATTTTGGCTTTCTTTAGGTCATTTGAGGAGAAGAGTTGCTGATGGGAATGCTGCAATGCCTTCATATCATTTACTTATGAGAAAAAAATTCTGCGATAATTACAACTCTGGGACTGTTTAATTAAATTTCTATTACAAAGACTAGGTCTGGGTAGGACTAAGCCTGACAGTTGTCACAGAACACTGAATTTCTTCCTGTAATTATTTTGAAAACAAATAAACAATGAACAAACATCTGGTCTTCAATTCTAAGACTATCAAAAGCAAAACATCCCCCTCTCTTCCTTTCTCCATGAATGTCCTTACTGCTTTATTTTCATTCTAGCCACCTTTTTATCATCACCATCACCATCATCATCACCATCACCATCATCATCATCATCATCAACAACAACAACAACAACAACAACAGCAACAATAACCACCACCATTTTTATGCAAAAGAAAGAAAATGAAGGTTTGCTATCTTAACATTTCTACAAGTTAATAACTTCTGGGACACACAAGAATGCAGTCTGTTGAAGTTCATAAGCAATTCTAAACTACTTAGAATGAATGATTGCTTTGTTAAGTAGTTATCATTAACATTTAATTTATAGAAGTTGATAGGGTACTCAACCTGATATTAAAGACCCATTAGGAATTCACACATGTGCCCTAAAGCCTAAACAGATTCTCAACACCCCTCCTTTTTTACTGAAGGGTGTATATGGACTGTTTCTTTCTTTTTTAAATTAATTGGTTATTTTATTTATTTGTATTTCAAATGTTGTCCTGCTTCCTGGTCTTCCCTCTGCAAATCTCCCATCCAGTCGGTCTTCCCTCTGCAAATCTCCCATCCAGTCCTCCTCCCCTATGCCTCTAGGAGGGTGCTCCCCCATCCACCCACCCATGAATTTGTAGGCAAATGGATGGAACTAGAAAATATCATCCTGAGTGAGGTAACCCAGACCTGAAAGGACACACATGGTATGTCCTCAACACCTTTTAAATCCTGTGAAGGTCTCATTCCTCACTAACTGTGTTGATTCTTTTCCTGCAAACCTGCTTAGCTGTTTCCAATAAAATGGCATGTAGTGTTTGGGAATTTCATAATAGTTTAATGGCTTTAAACATCAGGACTACTTCATAATCAGATCAAAATAATAGCATATTTATTGTGTATCAAACCAAAATGGGCACATACTCAAATCCACATATTAAGAAGGTTTTATTTATTTTTTCAAAATAAGACATAGCAATAGGAATAAGAAACCCCTTTAAAAATAAAGAAACCCTTTTTAATGAATATTTCAAGTCACAAAATGGGGAATCATGTATATGTATATATATATATATATATATATATATATATATATATATATATATATATAAAGATAAGATTGCATCCACAAGTTTTATATTTTAACACAGCATGAAAAATATTATGGTCTAAAATTGATTTCTAGCTCAATATATCAAAGTGAATAAAAATACTTTCACATTTATATTCTACCTCTCAACAAGCGCAAATACACAGAACCCAAAATATCTTCTGCAATTATCTTAATTACTGTTACCTTTGATTTATCTTACAAGGGTAACGCATTTGAAATTATAATTTCTCATTACCATCAGTGAGATTTCACTGGATTTTCCAAAACATTGCCTCATTTTTGGTGGGTCAGATATTTTAAATGCATTTTGAGTCAGGAAATAGAAATGTCTTAATGCCTAGATTTCATCTCAAAGCTCAGTTTCTAGAGGGCTATGCTCTTGCAGTGGCAGGAAATATTAAAATCTCCCAGGGAAAGATATATCTTTCAAACAAACATATTTGAATGTATTAGTAGACAAAACTGCTGTGTTAAAAATGGATCTAAATCTAAAATTGCTTTTCTCAGTTGAATGCCTGTAACTTTTTCTATGAATAATGCTACTAGCCTACTAAAATATGCTGTGCAAGGAGAATGTGGAAAACAAAATTTTAACATCCTACCTTTCTGGGTGAATTTTTTTTCATAGTGATTAACCTTAATGTGTTGCCATTAACTAATTGTACAGAATATTATTTTCATTACAGACCTCCCCAGGATTGCTATGAGAACCAAATGGGTAAGAAATGTGAAATGTAATGAACACTATGAAGTATAAATTACTAAATGATGGGTGGCCCTGCCCATTTCCCACACATCAAGTTATAATTAATCAAAATATAAATAGAGTGAATAAGGAAAAGTACTAAAATTTGACACTACGAAAGATGAATGAAGATGTGTAACAAGACAGGGTTAATTCAAGTACTGTGAGAATTCAAAGGAAACGGAATAATTATTTTAATCAAGACAGTGGGATAGGTAGAGAAGGCAAATGAGATGCTGTGAAGGCTGGTGGCTGAACCTCAAGTTATAAAAAGGGGAGACAGGTATGGGAGGTTCTCCTAGATTTGAAGAGCACAGATTATCTACTGCTTGTTTTGATTATCTGGCATACATTTCACTTCAATAAAAAGGAAAAACTAGATAATTATTGTATACTTTTAGCAATCTGTTTCTAGCTTCAAGACATGTTCTTATTGATCACCTTAGTCTTGAGATAGCAATATTGCCTTTATTTTTTATCAAAAGACTCATTAGACAAATTAAGCATACCAAAAATTGCCGGATTTCCAAAGTCATGATTTTCACCTTATTGTATTACATTCCAATTCTTCTACAGATGATGGTTGTTCTAATGTATTTTTGTCATTGTTGGTGGTGGTTATTCTAATTTCAGTGACTTGGGCCTTCAGTGAATCAGTTATCTGCCTGTGGATCTCATTCCCTAACTGGGCCACCTTTTCTGGCCTTAGTGGGAGAGGATACCTCTAGTTCTTCAGGGACTTGTTTTGCCAAAGTGTGATGATACCAACGGTGAATGTGGGAAGGGGCTGTGTGATGAGGGGCCTGGAAGGAGAGGGTGATATTGGAATGTAAAGTGAATCAATAAGCAAATCACTGAAAAAATACTTTTGTGACAATGATTTCTCTTTGAAGGTAAATAATGACTGCAGAGACTAGGTACTTGTTCTGAACATGCCAGCATAACATTTTAATTCATGGCTAGAATGAAGGCAGGAAATAGAGATTAAATAGGCAATAAACTTGAGCAGCAGGTGTTCTTTAATGAAAAGTGATGAAATGAAAAATTTAAGACAAAAATCCTGGAATTAGGCTCAGAGCATCTTTAGAACTACAGTCAAGAACATCAAGAACTACATGATATAAACATGTGACTCAGCTCTGGGTAATTGCCAGGAGTTTCTGAAAATAGGTTAGCGCATTAGATGAATGAATGAAGATAAATGTAAGCAAAATAATTGCTTGAACATCATCACAACCACCATCAACATCCTTATCAGTACTAACATTGGACTCTTTTATAAGCATTCCATATATGGCAGGAATCCAGTACGTTATTCTATCATGACAAACCCCACAATCTCTGCATTGGATCTTTGCATCCTTGTTTTGACAACAGAGATGTTAAATTCTTGGATGGTGGCCATATTGGTTAGGCATATCACAGTGTATATTCAAAAATTTCTTTTGTTTAATTACCATATTTTTTCTCTGAGAATATTCATCTATATCACATATTTTTTCAAGATATTTATTAAAGTCACTTCAAGCCTCAAGTTCCACTTGACAGCTTACATTATCTGTCTAAATTCTTGGCTTGGATTATTTATAATCCCCTCCGTGTGATCTCTTTATTCTTCTCTTTCTCATTTTATATTTGTGGCAGGGCTTAGAGGTGAGAAACTTAATGCTGGTGATGAGAAATTGAAAGTACATAGCTTCTAACCAGGAGGAGATGCTGGAAATGGACAAAAAGAATTCTCAGAGGATTCATCAGCATGAGAACAGACCCATCTGTAGTATTATAGAGTTAAAAATAACCTGTACCCAAGCAGTCACCGAGACCTGGTTGTAGTTGCTAAGAAAATGGATCATTTACCTCAGAATTATAAACATAAAGGCTGTAACTGCTCATCTTCATAAGTGTTACTATTTGGCTCTTCACTCTTACATACATAACACAGTAGACAATAATGTGTATTTAAATGAGCAGCAGATGCATTCATATTCTCTTGCCAAGAAGTCATGCCAGTGTTAAGCTGAAGTGATGAGCCAAAGCTCACATCTGTGGGTTTCACTGCTAAGTGTGAAGGAGGAAGGGAGTGGAACAGACAAGGTCAAATAAAAGCCCATCTGCCTTGCCAAAGGGCCTGTTATTGCCTAGGGTTGGAAAGTGTTTAGGGGCATATGAGACATAATTACACAGAAAGAAAATTCAGAGTTTTGAATTCTGCTATGTTTCACACTTGATGGAGAATATTCATATGGATATTAACTGATTTAAAAAGTCTAAGCAATTGTAAAAAATGTTAATAGCCACCCAGGAGTCCCAAAGGCTTTGATTGTACCTGTTAGGCATTATCTCATCAAATACAAAGAACAATTTTGGTGGAAAAACAGAAATTGGTTCACAAACACATAACTTTTGTACAAATATATTGTTATATGAAATATAAAATAGAAAAGGGATCTAAATCTAGAATTGCCTATTACTAATATATAAAATACTGTTAAATATATGGCATCTTAATATCTCGATATTTTATATCTGAAAAAGTCACATCTCATGAAAGGACTCCAATACATATATTTCTGAGGAAACCTGATACTAAAGAAAAGCTCTGGAAAATGTAAATGAAGAAAATACCTAATAAATAAAAAAAGAAAAAAAAAGAATATCAGAAAAAAAAAAAGAAAGAAAAGCTCTGGAAAATACATGGATTTTTGTCTATGTAACATGACATGACCAGTTTAGTACTTTTATTTACCAAGATTTGATGCCTATTTTAGTTAAATTATATATATATATATATATATATATATATATATATATATATATATATATACTTGGTATAAAATGTTTATATTCACCATGCCCTATTATATCCATCCTGAAATGCATCCACAGTCTAGAGGAAAAATCTCATACACATAAACTCATAGCATAGCATTTCAGAGTTTCAGATAGAATGTATAGATAATAAAAGCATACATTTATACACAAGCGAAAAGGGGGTGACTATCTGGAAAAGCTATTTACAGCACTTGGATGTGTAACACACCCTTCCAAGATCTCCTTGAGTCCATTAACTTCTATCAGTAACTCTGATTAAAACAAAGTCATCTTTGCATCTTAAAGAAAACTGGTTAAAATACTTCTTAATATTTTAGTACAACAGCTCCTGCAATTTACAAGATAGCTCCCTTATGAAGGTCCATCATGTTCTGAGACATCAAAAATCCACTTCAGAATTCTAGCCTCCGGAGCATACTTAAGAAATATAGTATACAATGAGAATAGTAGCTTGTGAAAAAAGCAAACTTCACCATTGAAACAATCATTTCCCCTGAATGTTGACTGCTCCTGTACCCTCATGAAATGGAAAATCATTTTAGCATAGTTAGGAACATCTGGATGTGCATCCTGAGTCATGTGATCATTTGATGTCTTGCAATGTTCCATCAGTGCCACATGCAATGCATATTTTATATAACTATTCTACCGAAAACTATAGGAAGCCACCGGCTTCCTATCCTTCTGTGACATTTTATTCGTTTTGTTCTCTCATTAATTTTATTTCACTTCCTAGTTGTTGGCTGAGACTCACTTTGGGCCTTAGTTCTTCAGCAAAATGCCCCTTATTTCAGACGGGTTTAGTGCAGAGTTCTATCAGACCTTCAAAGAAGATCTAACTCCAGTTCTGCACAAACTTTTTCACAAGATAGAAGTAGAAGGTATTCTACCCAACTCATTTTATGAAGCCACTATTACTCTGATACCTAAACCACAGAAAGATCCAACAAAGATAGAGAACTTCAGACCAATTTCTCTTATGAACATCGATGCAAAAATCCTTAATAAAATTCTCGCTAACCGAATCCAAGAACACATTAAAGCAATCATCCATCCTGACCAAGTAGGTTTTATTCCAGGGATGCAGGGATGGTTTAATATACGAAAATCCATCAATGTAATCCATTATATAAACAAACTCAAAGACAAAAACCACATGATCATCTCGTTAGATGCAGAAAAAGCATTTGACAAGATCCAACACCCATTCATGATAAAAGTTCTGGAAAGATCAGGAATTCAAGGCCAATACCTAAACATGATAAAAGCAATCTACAGCAAACCAGTAGCCAACATCAAAGTAAATGGAGAGAAGCTGGAAGCAATCCCACTAAAATCAGGGACTAGACAAGGCTGCCCACTTTCTCCCTACCTTTTCAACATAGTACTTGAAGTATTAGCCAGAGCAATTCGACAACAAAAGGAGATCAAGGGGATACAAATTGGAAAAGAGGAAGTCAAAATATCACTTTTTGCAGATGATATGATAGTATATATAAGTGACCCTAAAAATTCCAACAGAGAACTCCTAAACCTGATAAACAGCTTCGGTGAAGTAGCTGGATATAAAATTAACTCAAACAAGTCAATGGCCTTTCTCTACACAAAGAATAAACAGGCTGAGAAAGAAATTAGGGAAACAACACCCTTCTCAATAGCCACAAATAATATAAAATATCTCGGCGTGACTCTAACGAAGGAAGTGAAAGATCTGTATGATAAAAACTTCAAGTCCCTGAAGAAAGAAATTAAAGAAGATCTCAGAAGATGGAAAGATCTCCCATGCTCATGGATTGGCAGGACCAACATTGTAAAAATGGCTATCTTGCCAAAAGCAATCTACAGATTCAATGCAATCCCCATTAAAATTCCAACTCAATTCTTCAACGAATTAGAAGGAGCAATTTGCAAATTCATCTGGAATAACAAAAAACCGAGGATAGCAAAAACTCTTCTCAAGGATAAAAGAACCTCTGGTGGAATCACCATGCCTGACCTAAAGCTTTACTACAGAGCAATTGTGATAAAAACTGCATGGTACTGGTATAGAGACAGACAAGTGGACCAATGGAATAGAATTGAAGACCCAGAAATGAACCCACACACCTATGGTCACTTGATCTTCGACAAGGGAGCCAAAACCATCCAGTGGAAGAAAGACAGCATTTTCAACAATTGGTGCTGGCACAACTGGTTGTTATCATGTAGAAGAATGCGAATCGATCCATACTTATCTCCTTGTACTAAGGTCAAATCTAAGTGGATCAAGGAACTTCACATAAAACCAGAGACACTGAAACTTATAGAGGAGAAAGTGGGGAAAAGCCTTGAAGATATGGGCACAGGGGAAAAATTCCTGAACAGAACAGCAATGGCTTGTGCTGTAAGATCGAGAATTGACAAATGGGACCTAATGAAACTCCAAAGTTTCTGCAAGGCAAAAGACACTGTCTATAAGACAAAAATGCCCTCGTCATTTTCAAAGGAACATCCTCACCCTGGAAAGAAAACCCTGAGGATAATGGTAATATGCCTTTTGAAACAATTTCAGCATCACTAATGCACTTGGTACAGTAAAAAGAAAACTGATGGAAAACAGTTGAACCATGGTTATGCATATAAATAAAATAAGTTTAGGAGATAAGATCGAGAGACTTTTGCTTAATTTGAGCCATAAATAAAATAAAAATCTGCAAATCTAGTAAGATTCTAAAATATGAGGAAGGTATTTAAAGTTCAGAAGACATTATTTTGGGCAGTTAAAGGTAAACTTTCAATATAAGACTCTAACATAAAAGGGTCATCTTCCTAAAAGACTACATTTAAGCTCCCCACACCAATCTAATTTTGAGTCACTGGGTTACTTTGTAGCTTCTGTAGTCTTAGATATCACTCTGTAGATCAGGTTGACCTTGAATTTTCAGGTAATCCTTAGGTGTAAACCTTAGGTGTTCAAGTTTTGGGATTATAGGCGTATGCCACCATGTGAAACAAGAACACAATACATAATACAGTTTTCCTGCCATAACTTCTAATGTACCAAGTTTCTTTCACTAGTTAGCCATAGAAAGACAGTAGAGATCTGCAGCTTCGATTGTAAGACAAATATCAGAAGCTGTATATTTTAAATGAGAGACTATAAGGCACACAATCATTTAACAGGCCTTGTTAAACCTACATATGATTTTAAATGCAGAAAACTTTAAAGTAGTCTTCTTTGATTAAGGTTTATTTTTACTGGATGGATCACAGGGCCCCCAATGGAGGAGCTAGAGAAAGTATCCAAGGAGCTAAAGGGATCTGCAACCCTCTAGGTGCAACATTATGAACTAACCAGTACCCCAGAGCTCTTGACTCTAACTGCATATGTATCAAAAGATGGCCTAGTCGGCCATCACTGGAAAGAGAGGCCCATTGGACAGGCAAACTTTATATGCCCCAGTACAGGGGAACGCCAGGGCCAAAAAAAAAAAAAAAAAAAAATGGGAATGGGTGAGTAGGGAAGTGGAGGGGGAGGGTGTGGGGGACTTTTGGGATAGCATTGGGAATGTAATTGAGGAAAATACGTAGTAATAAAAAAAAAAAGAAAAAAATGAAAAGCAAAAACAAAATTTATTTTTATTCATTTAAATAGTATATGTAGTTTTATGTGGTGTGTGTGTGTGTGTGTGTGTGTGTGTGTGTGTGCGCGCGCGCGCGCGCGCGTGTGTGCTCAACAGACGTCAGAGGTTTCAGCCCTCCCAGAGCTAGGGTTAGAGCAGGTGATTAAGCCATCTCACATACAATCTGATAAATAACTGTATGTCTTCTGTAAGAGCAGCAAGTGCTTTTAATGACTGAGCCACCTCGCCTAACCCAGTGAAGTAATCTTGACATTTACTGAATATGATCCACCAAGAGGAAATGGGCCTGGGCCACCCATGTGACAGCTACTTAGATGTATATTCCTTTTGTCTTAAAAATAAGCAAAATGAAAACCAGTACACTTCTATTTGGTTAAAAAAACATAAAATTGAGGTTTAGTGGACTTATACTATTTATTAAGTTTTAGCTATTTTGTTGCTGAAAAAAATCTACTCTATGACTATTTTGGAGTCAGAAGACTCAATAGTGAAGAGTCCTTGTTCTTACAGAAGACTTGGGTACAAGTTCTAGCACCCATATGGGTATTCACAACTGTCTATAGTATCAGTTCCAGAATCCACATTATTACAGTCATACCTTTGAGCAAGACTCTTATTCACATATAAAAATAAATTTATCTTAGTACTTTTTTAAAAAAAGAAACATTTGAAATGCAAAGAGTAGTCCTAGGTATACATGACTTGTACACTGACTCCAAAAAACTTAAATGCTAACATAGCTTAATACACTCAGACATAATTTTAATTCTGCCCAAATCAATTCCTGAAAATCTATTCCAGAGATGACTTTTATGTATCGGGAAAGGAATTTATCAAAAAATGTAAAATAGTAAGTTTTAAAAGTTATTTGTTTATTTTTCATTTTCTTGAATTCCTATTTGCTTTAATAACATATTTTCTCTAAACACTGAACTCATTTGAGACACTATGATTATAATTATTTCACATTAATATGCTAATATCTTTAAAAAATATACCCAATTGAAATACATAAGGCTTGAACCACTATAGACTTAATTAAGTTAATTAAAGTACGATTTCATTTTATTTTTACTATACAATTGCTCCATTATCATTTAATGGTTTTCATAATAATTTACAATATATGATCTGTTGAGTACTTCTGTTCTAAAACATTAGTTTTATTGTTCAGTTCATTAAAAATATCAGTCAGCTGCACTCCTACTGAGGATTGGCCTGTTTTTCTTTAGTTGTGTGAAATCTACTCTATGAACTACAACCAAATTATCATTGCAGTCATATAAAATGTTACGAACTAATTCCACTAGCTGATATGGAGTTTGCTGACTTGCCTTGAATGTACTGTATGGATGTGATACTGAGATATCATTCAAGCAATTGAAAGCGATTTGAAGAGCATTCGGTCTAGTAGAGGACTGCAGTGTAAACCTGTAAACTGCTGAAGAATATAAAAACTGCATGACCACATATGACCTTGGCCTTGCTCATTGCTTCAGTCTGCCTTTATGTTAAAAGTTTTGATGTAAGGGATGCACCAGATTTCTGATGCTGATATGTTTTTTGTAGGTATTCTTCCTCTTCTATGGCCTGCAAGACTTTTCCTGGATAGCCTGGTTAGCTCTGTTCCATCTTTGAGAACTCTAAAAAGATATATTTCATGGAAGGATCTATTATCTTCTCAATCTGCCATCTTGTACCGTGATGTGGACCATTTACTAGGGTCTGCCCAAAGCAAGACAACAAACTGATAAATACCCTTGATAATTTCTTCAACTCGTCCTACAAGCTTAACATTTCTATACATATATTAGCTGTAGAGAGAACGAGAGATATTTTTATCTTGTTTGTGTGTGGCTTCTTAGAATGCCTGATGACTAAACATTACGCTCTTCTGCATTCTACCCAAGGTCACTCTGCATAGAATCTTTACATGTTCAATTGAACAAACAAACAAGAGAGCTGTATGTTTCAGAGAGCGGGAGAGAGAGAGAGTGAGTGAGAGAGAGAGAGAGAGAGAGAGAGAGAGAGTTCATACACACACAAAAAGACAAAGAATCACAAAATCCATACACCATACAAGTAACATGTCAGAGAATTAAAAGCAAAATAAAAAGAAAATGAGAGAAAATAGATTGTAAAACAACAACATCAAACAAACAGAACTATGTTTAGGTAGATTTTTTTTTTTTGCGACACCATTTTACTCAGTAGAGAAAACAGTCGAGTAGACTGAATAGTCTAATTGTTTCCACTCATAAAACCCTGTTCTTGTGTCTTTTGTCTTGAGTAGTCTAGCATTTATGAATGCGTGTGTGTTCCAACTTTTGGCATTGGAGGACAAGTCAAGGAATGACTGCTTTATTGCTCTCACTACCTGCAATATCATATACTCTTAAAGTATATTTGTCTTTAGTGACTTTTTAATACAACTCATTTGGAGACTTAACCAATGTCTATAGATAGAAATGTTGAACTCAAACATAAATCTATTTCTAAGCACCATTTGTTTCTGCTTATAAAATTGTTATTTATTTATTTAGTGTACTTTTCAACTTACATAGTTCTATATCTAGATTATTTGAAATAAACTATTCTAAATCTGGATCATACTAAATACTCAAATAAATATTCAAAAAGCCAGGGAGCATAAAGCCCACTGCTCTACTTTTTAGCTTGAGATAGCCTCAATAAGCAGACCCTAAGCAAAAGCCACAGCGAGATAAGCTAAAACACAGGGGTCTGCGTTTCTTTATAATGTAGAAAACTACAGTTAGTGACACAGTGACAATTTCAATACATATTAAAGTTCCATTGTATATCTTGATCCCAATCAGGTTTCCTGGTGTCATAAGGAGCATTGCTTTATTCCAATTTATCTATACCTTATTTGTAAACTGCCAATTATGCAGCTTAATTTCTGTCTCAATTAGGTTACATATAGTAGTCTTGGTACTTTATGATCCTAGATGTTTAGAAAACAACGATTCCATATTCATAATGCATGAGATAGTTGTAAGCTAATATAAACCACCTTCAATCACTTTGATTTTTATGTTAGAAACCTGCTGTATTATGCAGAAGGCAAAATCTGTTGAAACTCTGCATTTCATTATTTGTGGATAATTCAATACATGTAGAATACAATGACAATCTGGTTGCTATTCACCACAAGCCATTTTTCAGCTTATAAATGAAATCTTAATTTTACAAAATGTTTCCATCTACCTTTGACTCATGTAGCAGGACAAGAATATGAAACACAAGAAAAATTACTTTTGAAAAGAAATGTTATAGCTACTTTGGCTTCTATCCAACAAAGGTCCATTTCTGACATGGGTGGTTTTGAGAACTATTATTGTGCTTTGCAACAGTGATGGTCAACTGAAGCCTTTGACAAATAAATGCATTATTTCCAACATCAATAGTCAGCATCTAAGTCTACATTTTTCCCTGTAAATGGAACTAGATTATGCATCACTGACTTTTATCTGCAATAGCCATGGATTGCTGGATGCTTAACTTACAAAGAGCAGGAGAATTCAACATATGAGTTCAAATAAATAAAGGAGGAAATAGTAACAAATTGTTTTTAGTGATGACCTTGATATGGGTTATTTTAGGACATATTTATTTCTCTTCGTATCCACAGTAATGCTTTTAAATATTTGTGACTTATCTATCTTGTACATAAAGACAGTTCTACTAAGATAGTGTGAACACCTAGCCAAGTGTAGTGTCTTTTTCTAAAAACCAGCTTTGGTTATGTAAGGAACATTAATCAAGATATTGAATAATTCTAATGAGGCTAATAACTCCTTAAGATTTAAAGAAACCATTTAGTATCACTGTATTCAGAATATATCTGACTTTGTTTGGCATTGAATCAACACACCCTTCTATCTAACTCTTTTAGATACTTTATGAAAATTAAATACTTGTTCCAAAGCAACCATTCTTCACATTTTCCCAAACTTCTCACTGAAAGGTGCTACATTTGAATTATCCTAACAATGACCAGCCAAGATGACACATACCTATAATCTCAAATACATGAGACTCTGAGGCTTTACCCAACTGAAAGAAGAAGCTTACAAGTTTGAAACCTGCCTAAGCAACCCAGGAAATGAATGTACTGAAGTGAAAATTTAAAGGCACTGGGAGATAGCTCAGAGTTATAATTGTTTTCCTGCTTTTGTAAGTCCATGAGATGAAATCCTAGTATCCCCCAATATGGTAATGGATAAATGAATAGATGAATGATTATGTGATTGAATGATACTGTTACATAAAGACGGCAGTATTTCAACTTTCCCTTTCCTCTAGAAATCTACAAAAAAAAAAAAAAAAAAAAACAAAAAAAAAAAAACAAAAAAAAAAAACCTCCCTACATGTGGTCAGGAAGAGCTGTCAAGTTTTATCTGGGATACAAGAATTGAATTTTCTTTCCTCAACTTCACAATGAAGAACAGAAGGGAAAAGGCATGTTGATAACTCCTGCTTTTGTAAGGATATGTCAGCTTGTTCAGAGAACAAATGACCCAGTGGAATGAGTGTGTGGAGAGTTTATCTGGGAGGGTTGACACGCAGCTTGAGCTAAATTTATAAACTGTAATGTATGTTCAGTTTATTTTACCTTCTGCATTTCTCTCTGTCATCCTGAACATTGACATTAAATATAGGCCTGCTGAGTAAATAATATCCATTCAAAAATGTTTATGCAAAATGCTTACCCAAATGAAAGTAAGCCCATTAGTAGGAAACCAGCACAATAGCATACCTTCGGGGGACCCACTAATTTCAAAAAATTAACAACTTGAGTAACTCACAATTCTACATTCAAAATGTCTTTTTGTTATAACAACTCCATAGGCTTTTCTTCTAAGAAGTTTGAAAGAGGCTGTAGTTATTCCCTTAGTTTCAAATTACTGGTCTCTAACAAATTTACTGATCATTGTTCAAAGGAGAATGTGTGTGTGTGTGTGTGTGTGTGTGTGTGTGTGTGTGTGTGTGTGTGTGTGTGTTCAAGTCCTACTTTTCCAGTTATAATTTATCAAAGTAAGAGAAAAGTGCCTTTTCTCTCAAAGTTCGGTGTTTAATTTACATTATATTACGGATATAATACAAATAGAAGTGATAGACAATACAGGCAATGTAAGAAATAGTGACACTGACCTATATAATAGCATCTGAGGAATAACAAAACACTGTTCAGACTGAGAAATATGTTTTGCATATTCTATGTATGGTCTCATTAATTGATTGTCTGATTCTTAAATATAAATACTAGAACCATTCTCTGAGACTAGAATAATAAATTTGGAGCACACAATTTTTTAAATGATGAAACAAGTTTTCTGATTAATGAACAATGCAATAGCCATCACATAGCAAGCGATAAAAATAAGTAAAGGATTGCTTAGTGTTAATTACATGAGATACTTGAGATTTGAATGAATATTTCTGATAGATAATTCAAATCTGTAGATTCTCATTTACTGCAAGTATTATGAATACTTGACAAACGGATGAAACAATATTCAGCTAATAACAAGTTGATCACAACTTCTCATTTGCAATGAGGAAGTCTTTTGGAATGTCTCAGCCAAACTGAAAGAATAATTCATTCAACTGATGCTTTTTCCAAATACAGGATCTTGTTAGAGATTATTTGTTCTAAACTTAGCTTTAAAGCAACAGAGATAAGGACAGAAATGTATAGAATGACCTTTTAAAAACTCAAAGCCTGCCATCAGTGACATACTTCCTTCAAGATGATAGATCTCCTTCAATAAAGCCAGAACTATTTCAACAAAGCCACATCTCCTAATTCCTCTCATACAGTTCCACTAACTGGGATCTAACAGTCAAATATATGAGACAATAAGGGCTATTCGCCTTCAAACCAGCACAATGAGCATCCAACAGAAACAGAAAAGATAGACTTCCCCCGAAAATCTTCAAAGATATAGAGTTCTTGCCAATATTTTGATTTCAGACTTCAAACTGCCATACCTGTAACAAACAAGTGTTGTGAAAGCGTTTCAACTCCACAGGAGAATGAGGTAGTAAATAGTACTTATTACGTGTGCACAAACATTTAAAATGCTTACATCGCAGACTGGGTCACAAAGTTTTACACAGAACATTATCAGTAAGCACTGACTTTGGTCATAATTGGGTATTTTGATGCATCTTAAGTCAGTCCATCATCTCTCTGTGGAAGAGTTATTTACTTTGTTTGGTCTGTATGTTCTGAATGAAGTTTTCTTATGATGGGTCTTTTAAAAATCAAAGAATGAAATGTAATATGAATAGATTGTGATTCCCCAATGGTTCAGGTGTTAGAAATTTAATCGCCAAATTTTTGTCTTGGTATTTGTAGTGGAACATATTTAGACAATTTGGAATTCTGGGCGTAAGTCCCCAGGATGACATTAATGACATTAGAAATGGCATAGATAGAGTTAAAGTGACCAATGGCTATAGGCTTATTCTATGACTCCATGTTATAACTTTACCATGTTATGACACAGAAGGAAAGCCTTCACCAGATACTGAAAGCCTGTTATTAGAATTTTTAGTATCTAGGACAATGATCAAGGACACCTCTATTCTTTATAAAGTATCAAATATTTGTAGATAAAGTAACAAAAAATCAGAATAAGGATCTGGGAAAATGTCTCAGTGTTCTTACTGAGTAAGCAAGAAGTCCTAAGGTGGAGCTCCAACATCCATAGAAATATTCTTAGCGAGGAAATGTGTGGCTGTAAAGCCAGTCCTTTGTGGACTTGAAACAGTGACGCCTAAGGTGGATTGACTGATAGCTTAACTCTAGGGTCAGTAACAGATCCTGTCTCAAGAGAAGATAGTAACAGATAGGGAAACTTGTTACACTCTTCTGGCCTCTGTATGGTTATGTGCAATCTCCCATGAGTACACATCTAACACACACAAATTAAAAAAAGGAATGAATGAATAAAGTATGGCAAAGAGAAGAGAAATAAAATAGGTATTGTAACAGACTATTACCTCTAGCAAAGAGTAATGGTTAGTTTTGAAACTCTAAATAAGCTTTGTGTGCATGTAAGAAACTTGACTTACATAAAATGTACTTTGCAGATAATATCCAAAATATGTAAAAAGCTCTAGGCAGAATGATATCCACATCTTTTGTGACCTGACAGGATACTGATCTTATTCATCAATCAGTGACTCGAGAATGAACACTTGCTTTGTGTCAACTAACTGTTTGCTAGTAGAATAAGGTGTTTAGTAGACAGAAATTTGGAATATCATGGAGCTCTCAATAATAACTTGATTATTTTTCTACCTACATAGTCTGGCCCACTATAGAAAATGTATGTAATTTATACTTTATAAAGCAATAGTATCCTGGTATTTCCTATCAACACCACTCTCACAGCAAGTTTATTAAAGCTAATTATTTTATGTTCTGGATTGGTTCTAACTCTTTGAATTAATTTGACCCACCAAATTGAGAATCTGTGTGTCCAAACATTGAAGGTCTTTGTATACCTTCATACAAGGTTTTTGATTGACCAATTAAGAACCAATAGTCAGTGACTAGGCAGATAGACCAAGGCCAGGTCTTTATATTTGCATGGGCTAGGGTTTGGGAGAGAGAAAGGAAGATAATCACCATGATTTGGAGGAAGACAGATAAAATTTAGAACTGCAGAAGGAAAATCATGTGAAATGTAGGTGAGAAAGGATATGGCCCCTGGAAGGGCAGCCTACAAGTGTCTTGGGCAGCAAAGACTAGAGAGCTGCCCAGAAGGAGCCAGGACAACAAAGACAAAATGTAGAATAAGAGGGAATTAAGCCAGGAGTACTGAAGGGAAATTTGTGCTAGCTGCAGGGAGGATTAGAACTCCTTTGAGCTAATCAAGGCATATTTAAAATTAACTGGCATGTGTTCTGCTGATGCTATGTGTGTGTGTGTGTGTGTGTGTGTGTGTGTGTGTGTGTGTGTGTGTGTGTTTGTGTGTATGTTTCATTCACGAATCCAGATAGCTTTGGGGCAGGAGTGTGCATGTGAACCTTTGAGGTCACAGAGCAGTTAGTTAAACTACTGCTTCAGTTATTGAATACGCAATTCAGAAATAAATATTTAAAATTATGTGCCTAAAACTTTTGAGTAAATATTACAATGTTTTTTCTTTTATTAGATGAAAATATTTCTCTACAACAAACACATTTTTCAAAGGAAGCACATTGAATACAAATCCATGCATATGCCTTATAAATAAAGCATGAACACTCAGTATATATAAACAAAATTCTGGTATGAAACTATAACTCCCCAAGATACCTAAGAGATTCCACTTTACATTTTGGTATTCTTAAAAAATAAGTGTATTCTTTGAGGAAGTGTGAGAAAGAAGAGTACCAGATATGCTAAAACTTGACTTTTATTTTCCCCAGAAAAAAAGAACACTTTTGTTTTGAAGATTTTTCTGACTTCTTTATAACATCAGAGGAATTATGGTAGCTTTCAGGATTCTTAGTGTACTAGGCACACTATTGAAGTAATTTCTTATTCAAAATCTGTACCTGCCATGATAATCACTTGGGAGAAGTCACATACAGACTCAGACTCAAGAATACAACTGTGGAATTTTCTATTCTCTTCTGAAGCTACACCCCTTTGAAAAGAAAACTCTCTATAGACAAGACAAAATTGAATTTTAATGCACTTTGATCATCCTTGAAATTAGAATTTACAAATCAACCCCTGTGAACAATTCATAAGGATATTATTAGACTGCACAATGGAGTTAAGAGCCAAGAACTTTAGTATCTGGCAACTCTGGAGTTGAATAATCTGTGTTCAGTCATCATCTCAAATATTACTTGAGCTTTGTGGCTTTTAAATTTTTCTTAGGCTTTCTGTGTCTCCCCATTTTCACAGGACATTTTAGGATAACATTATCTATTCATAGGGTAGAAATGTTGATGCTTACAAAAGGCAGTATGTAAGAAACCTATCCAAAAATCTGAATGTAGTTGGTTCTCAAAGAATAATAGCCATTAAGGAGACGACACCTGTCATATATAAACCCTAGGAAGTAGCTACCTAGTTTAATGCCACAATGATACACCTTTCCATGCCCAAATTAGATGATAAGTAAAATTTTCACACCAACACTTAAAAACTATGGTGTAGGATTTATAATGTAATTCCAGGATGCATTTATGTTTCAAGGGCAAATCATGAACTAAGTCCACTATAAAAACATTTCATTTCATATGATTTTGAGTTCCAAGCAGAGAAGAATTAAGAAGGAAGAAATAAGTAAAAAGTATGAGTTCCAAAGAGAAGGGAATGTGACAACATGTTGTTCAGATAAGACTCTCTCAGTACACAGTGATGTAAGTATGATATCAGACTTATTTTTTCACTCTCTCTTTTCCTACCTTCCACCTCTTTTTTCTATCCTCTGGTCACCACTATATTTTCATGTTGTCATCAACTTGTACGTGCTCAATTTGTAAGATTCCTCTCCCATGTGAAATTGTCTGCTGATTGTCTTTCTGCATCTGTGTTATTTAAGAATTCACATACCCTTATGTATCATTTTTGTTGTCATGATGATAGACTACCAGTTTTCATGGCTGAGTAGTATTCTACTGCTCATGTCATGCAACATGTCTTTCTTATTCTTTTTGACACTGTTTAACATTTAATCTTTTTTTTTATTTATTAGCTACTGTAGACCATAATAGCACTGTCTCCTAAAGACATAATCCAGATCATATATATATATATATATATATATATATATATATATATATATATATATATATATATATATATGTATATATATATATATATATATATAAATTTAAAAGTAGAATGTGATTAGGCACATTAGACTATATAAGTAGGCAACTGGCAAAATTCATAAATGATAACACTTATTAGAATCCTTGCCATTAGTCATCCTCAAAAATAATTAATTACAGGTGACTTTACTGAACACAGTTATACATTGAAGCTAAGACTGAGAAATTCACTTGACTTTAGAAATAGAAACCTTAGATTTAAAACCTAGAAAAAAATTGGTCAGTAGCTTTGGAAATTGATTCCTTCCCATTACACATTACTGCTGGGAGAAAAACTTGGAAATGTGAAATATTTAACAGGAAGAAGGTTGACACTGAGAGAGGTTAGTACAGATTGAAGGAAAAAATGGAGAGATGAAATGAGTTTTGAGCTACTCATGGAGATCAAGGTAAGATCCCTTCCATACATATCTGTCTCATCTCTTTGACTTTATTGAGTTTTATTTTATTGCAGTTTGGAGGAATCTAGTGAAGACAACCTGAAGAAAAAAGTAGCAGTTGGACAAAAACAAAATCTTTACATAGTAAATAATTCATGTTGAGCTGCTATCTAAAGCTATAAGGGTTTCTGAGTGCATAGCATGATGTGAATATGCGCCAAATGCACCAGTTAAATAAGTGCTAATTGACAGTTCTCATAACAATGATATGAGGTAAATGGGAAAGCTTTCCATGTAAGTCTCTGGATATATGTGTGGTATGTGTTCACATGGATAGGGAAGAATACATAGGTTCTAATATGTAGGCACACAAATAGTGTATATGTACATCAGAGGTATACCTGCTGCATTTCTGTATTACTTTCCTTATTTATGTACCGTGACATGGTCCGTTGCTGAATCAAGGGTTCACAAATTCTACTTTTATAGCTATTCAGTGTGCCTGGGAGGATACCTGTCTTTACCTCTTTAGCACAAGAAATATACATGTGTTACTATATTTTCCCAGATATTATATGCAACTAGGGATCCAATTTTACATCTTAGTGTTAGTCTGACAAGTTCTTTATCCACTAAGCCACGCTCTCACACTTAGTACAAGGTTTCTTATCTCCGACTTTCATGTAAGGTATCTAGCATTCAGCATTGCTGTGGCTTCCCCACATCTGAAGATGCAGGGAGACTGGTATGAACTATGCCCTCTGTCTTCAGATTCCCAGATCCTATATCATATGCTTCACTGAAATTGAATCATTAGATGGTTCTCAGATTATTTCAAGTACTTATAAAAATTTTGCCTTAAATGTTTATTGACAAAACATAAGTTACTATGTAAAATTAATACCGTCAACATTGTTGATCATGGAAGATCTAAAACATGCCCTCAATTTGTTGAATGCATTCCAACATATTGTCAGAAAAACTAGGAAATATACTTATTAGAACACATTACAGGAAAAATTAAAAAGCAATTTTAATCAAAAATGTAATATGACTATAAAGACCATTTTGCCAAAAATGAGAAAATTTAAAGAAATTTGGTTCATTATCATTTTCTTGAAATTGAGTCATTAGGCATACATAACAGCCTCCGAGAAAAGAGAACAGAAATGAGTAGATAATGGAAAGGGTAACTTCAATTGGCTTCAAAGAGGGTGATGTACTGTGAATACGAGTAAGTGAAATAGTTATATGAAATATAAAAATTGGTCTTCACCTAAAAATATAAGCATTAGCCTATCACTGATAATGAGAAGGTGATTCTCATGATAATGATGGCATTAAATAAAGATAATACACACACATGATGGTCTAAGCATATTCCACCATTCACAAAGTGTACTTCAGCATTGAGTTTTATACAAGTTCCTTAAGGACAAAATGATGCAAAACTGAACATTTAAGAACTTGATCTATGCTTTTACAAATGCTTATTTGTATAATTATTGATTTAAATAATAATTTACTTTGATTATATCACATGCTCCCCCCAAAAGCAAAATCATGCATTTTACTTATCTCAATAAAATGGTATACAATTTTCATTATAAAAGGTATCCATTTCATTGTCAGTGTGAAAAAAATGTGTTGACTAAACTTTTGATAGAAGAGATATAGTCAAACTTTTAGACTGACCATGCCTAGAATTCCAAAAGGTTGCTTTACTCAATGCTTCACAGTGAGTGACCATAAAGTATGTGGATATAAGGAGTATAGCCAAGGCATTGGGATGGTAGAACTGGCATGGAGGGATAAGATACATCAGAGGGAATTGTGTGACAAGAACTCAATTGAATCACACCAAACAGAAAAGTTCCAAAATCATCCTTTGGAAACAAGCCCCTGTACCTTGATGCAAAATTCAAAGACAGAGAAACCCAGCTGATTAGATAGAGTCTAATGCATTACTTAGAAGAATTTGTCAATAATTAATGAGAAAGTATATTTACTTTCTAAGTCCATTTGTAAAACTATGTCTCCCCTGTTACTAAAATAATCCCAGGATCTTCCTTAATACAGACATAATTGCAACTATTATTTATGTGTATGTTATTTAAAATTAAGGCTACTTTTTAATTGGAATAAACCACCAAATCCCTGCATCATTATTTAAGAGAAGTAGTTCCCACAAGATGTGTTGAATATCATATGGTTAACACTACAAATATAGTCTTCTCACTAGCCAGTAGACAAATGGTTTTCTGTTATCAACAAAACTTTCATTGTTCTCAGGAAGTTTGAAATTATTACCCACCAGGGACCACTTTGTATCTGCTTTGAGGCTGGAGGCAGTGACACTCCACTAAGGTTGATAGATTAGAATTTTTAAATTATTTCTGTATGATGAAGACTTAAATTTTAAATAAATTGTGGATTTCTGATCTAAGGAAGGCATGCTTAAGACCTGGCTCTAATGATCATAATGGCCTTGTGACTGTCTACCTCATTGTCACAGACTAACATTCTCTGGCCTGTCCTACTGTCCACCAAAGAACACACATGACTCAACATATTTAGAAACACTACATAAACTGTAAACTACACTTCTTATTTTAATACTAATCTATCATTCTCTCTTTTTATCACTCCATCTCACACCTTCATTCCCGTGTCACTTTTAAAGCTAAAACAACATTGGCATTTTTCCAAGGCTGTTCAGTAATCAAACTGAGAAACTGAAAAGTTAAAAGTTGGGAAATGACAAAAGACCAACCACCACATCACTGATAATAGTAATAAGTCCCCAGTGGTAATTGTATAGCAGATATCCTTTAGACCACTGTAAATAATGTCCACTAAAATGATCCCATCCTGATATTGCTCCAGATCTTGTATCAATTAGTTAACAAATGATGGAGACTGCCTTTGTGATTGGAATGCCCATATCAGTGAAAAACTGGATCCTCAGTCCTAACCACCACTACCTGAAGCAAAAATATAGACTAAGTGTGAGGGTAAGAGAGAATCAGGGCAAATAGTTAACAGATATAACAGCTAGAGGGAATTCATCCAACCTAAGCGTTTATGTAACAAGCAACATAACACAGCAATGTATGACAAAATTATTAATTTGTCAATATGTTACATTGAATCTTGTCCTTGGGATGAACAAAATGTTCTTTCTCCAGCAGTCATTAAAGTTGGTGAAGATTGACTAGCTTGCTACTGCTTTTATTTGTAGATTTTAGCTTTTCTTTTGTAAGATAAACTGCAAAAGTCTAAGAACTATTTCCTGCCATACTATTTAAACATTTAAAGAAAACACATGGTGGGACTCATAGCTCTAGCTGCATATGTAGTAGAGGATGGCCTAGTTGGTCATCAATGGGAGCAGAGGCCCTTGGTCCTGTGAAGGCTCTATACCCCAATATAGGGGAATGTCATGGCCAAGAGGCAAGAGTGGTGGATTGGTGAGTGGGGGAGGAGTGAGGGGATAGGTGTTTTCGGAGGGAAAACTAGGAAAGGGAATGGATAACATTTGAAATGTAAATAAAGAAAATATCTGATAAAAAAAGGAAAAAAATACAACTTTACCAAGAGTTATTAATATTACCTCATTAAAATAACTACATTATTTATTTTTATATATAAAAACAAATATAAACTAATGTCATTTATACAGACAGATTCTTAGTCTCATACAACTGCCTTATTGTGCATTTAATTGAAGAAAGCTGAAATTTTCTTTATAGAAACTACTCACATTTATTGAGTGTATGTATTTCCTATACTATGGAAGCAAACAATAACTACAATATAGATTATTATGTACATTTGCAAAAATATGGAAGTTACAGTAGCTTGCCAGAAATTTGCCCACCTCCTGATCATCATGGCTAACTTTAAGTGAGAAAGGAAAGAATAATGATTCAAGAAGTGAGAAGACCTTCACTTCCTTTCTTGATTCTCGCTGGTTTGTTGGCTGGTTTTGTTTTGAGACAAACTTATTTTCTACCCAAGCCTGGCTTTAAACTCTAGCAATGTTTATGCTGCAATCTCCCAAGTGCTGAGATTACAGGTATGAGATGCCAAACCTGGTTCACATCAGTTTATGACACATTCCAGCAAGACGAGATTGAAACACGAAGTGTCCCAAACTGTATATATCAAGCATTGAGCGATCTAATTCTCAAACACTGAACTACACGTAAGACACATCTATTCTTTAGAAGTGTGATTCTATACACAAACATCCTCAAAACTGCACTGATGTGATCTAAAGCAATTTGCTAATAGTGAAAGAAACAAAGGACATCTTGAAGATGAGGGTGCAAGAGATAACAATTAAAAGGTAGAAAAGACTTTTGCATGTTTTACCATCGAGAAGAGAATAATGGTGAAGGTGGATTTGTATATCAAATTAAAAATAAATTTAAAAGAAAATACACAATATTGTCACTGTGAGGCCTTCTACTTCAGACAATTTTGTCACATACATAAATGAGGAATAATGGATTATGCGAATATTTTCACTGCATATTCAAGTATTGAATACATCCCTGAAGTATCAGGATTGGGCAATTATAATTCAGACCTTACATTACACTGAAACTCTGAATCCCAGAAGAGCTCGTAAAATAGATTGCTTTTTCCTGCAGTAAAATCTCTGGAGCATCTACTACTATGAGCTTGGTTCCATGCTGAGCACTAAGGATACCAGGAAACTAAGGCTCTTTTTCACAGAAATAGCAGTAGGGACAGAAATAAAAAGGAAGAACCAGACATTTCATATACCATAGCAAAGTGATCAGGAAGAATATTGAACTGCTTTTTAGGGCCAAAAGGAGGGAATTGTTCATCTACCCTGGGGTCGGGAAGAATATAGCAGGAGGGAATGGTTCCAGAGAAGGTAACAGCTGAAGAGAGCTTAGTCTAGACAGCTTATTATGGGTAAAATAATTACAATATTAATGATGTAGAGTTGGACTGGAGAAGTGAGTGGTAAATAAATACCATAAGCAATGGAGATAAGAAAATTATATGAAAGATGGAACTGTATTATCTGTGCTCTAAACAACATGAGAGGTTTGAACAACACGGGAAACTTATCTCTTAGTCCTTGTCTTTGTGTTTCTATTGCTGCAACAAAACACCATCACCAAAAACCAAGCTGGGTGGGTAGGAAAGAGTTTATCTGGAGAACAAGGATCCTACTTGCTCTCCAAAAACACATATCCTCCTAAAGTTCCCTAAGGATAGAGGTAGCAGGCATGCCTTGGTCTCCATGACATCAATTCCAGATCACAATCCATCTTTAGAGGAAGTCAGGACAGGAACTGAAGCAGGCCTGGAACCTGGAAGCAGGAGTGGATGCAGAAGCTATGGAGGGTGCTACTTACTGGCTTGCTTTCCATGGCTTGCTAAGCCTGCTTTCTTATGGAACCCAGGATGACAAGCCCAGGTATGGCACCGCCCACCATGGTTTGGGCCCTTGCCCATTAATTTCAAATTGAGAAAATGCCTTACAGATGTACCTCATGGATACATTTTCTCAACTGGGTCTCTTTCTTCTCTGTTGACTCTAACTTATATCAAGTTGACACACAAAATGGCCAATACAGCCTCTTGTAGAGTTCATAATTATCTTCCTTCATGACAATGTTAACAAGCAACTGCTGACCAAAAAAATCCATATCATACTAAAGTTCCGTAAGGATATAGGTATCATGTGTGCCTTGCTCTCCATGATATCAATGCCTTCATTACACAAGTTCTTTCAAAAAGTTCAGTGTACCAGCATCCATATTGATTTAGCGAAGTCTAACGATGCAAGATGGAATATGCAGTTTAGTAAAATGTAGATATGATGTGAATAAAAATAAAACTCCATACAGGTGAGAAAAATGATAAGGTTAAATCAAAAGGTAGGAAATGATGACTTGAATACTACGGCTGATATTTTGAGAGTATGAAATTTCCAGAAAGTATATCCAGGCTTATTTGCACATGTGGATCACAGTGGGTGTGTTCAGAGTCAGATGAGTTTTTGTTTTAATTCTTGTCATTTTTTAATTAGGAACAAAAGATGAAGTAGCATTCTAAAGCATTTTTAGTGGAGGATGTAGCTATCAGTAAGTCTCTTGTCTAATATGACAGGCAAGCTTGACTTGGAAAGCATAAAAACTCCATAATTTGCTAGGTCTGGTACAAAACAAATTTCAGAATCCTTTGATTTGAAATCAAGAATAATTTCAAAATACTAACAGTAGAGCATTAAATACAGTTCTTGTAATATCAGGAGATGGGTGACATGGGATGACCCTATTAACTTGTACCTCTAAATCGAAAGAAGGTGGCAAGAGAAAAGAATGTGAGAAATGATCAAAGGAAAAATTAAACTTGCATAGATTCTATTTGACCACATGGTCAAGTTGATTGACAAATCAACACATAGAAAAATCACATTTTTTTATGACTTTAAATTATTTGTTCTGCCCCATCTTTCAAGTTCAACCAATGTCCACTCTTAAAATGATACTGATATCTCCACTGCAATCTAGATGTTCTAACTTTACTATTTTGAACTAGAATGGTTTGTACCAATTTTCTATATTTGTGAGGGACAGACCCCTTTAGGACCAGATGCTACTAAATTATCTAAAAGGATAACACAATCTAAGTATCCCTGTATGAAAGGAATACTGATCATATAAGGACAGCCATGGCCACAGAGAGACAAATGGGGTCAAGCTAGAGAAGTATCGAAAATAGCCAGAGCTTACTTATCAGATGTGTTTGTCAAGTGTCTCATATAAAGAGCAGGTAAAATAAGGTCTTGACGTGGCTCAACAAAAGAAACAGCAGGCACTTGCAATAAATAACTCCTGAATTTACCTAAGAGATTTTTAGAGGATCAATTATATTTTAGCTACCCTCCAAGATATTCTAACAAATGAAGGTGGGTTATATAAAAGAGAAAATTTTAATTCTACATTAGGAAAAATTCATACTAATAGACTATTTCTAACTATAAAGTAATCTCATCACAGTCATATTTTAAGGAAGTGGGGAGAGAGTCTATGATCTGGTTGTAAAGTGAATAAATAAATAAGTCAATGAAAAAATGTATGAAGAAACAGACATGAAAGGCCTTGATATAGACATCTCCTTTACATTTACAGTGAACCCTCAAGTGAATTACTGGCTATGGAGCGTCTATAGTACGCTTTTAAGTATTTCAAACTTTCTGTGATTTTATTGAGTTAACCTTATGAATTTCATAACAGGTAAAATTATGCAATTTTATTCTTTTCCATCACAATGCAAATTAGCTGTGTCCAATTGGTTGCTGCCCTGGGATTCCTTCTGCATATACTGATAAATTGTTTTAGCATTTCAGATTTACATAGCTTTTAGCATGGTCCCTTGATCTCACCTTAGTATCCTATTGACTCCCTCAATAATAATAGAGTTAATAAAATATTTGAGATGTATTTTACTTCATATTTCTGTAAAAGCCTTGATTTTACATTTCTGTTAAACACCCTCTAATATATGAAAGTGGGAAGTTAAAACTACCCAGTGTGCCCCTGAACAAGAATATTCTAGAAGAGATACATGGATTCTCAGATAGGACTATGTGAAATTGGAAAGTTCAGACTGTAGCCTTGCAGGTAGATAGATGGAGTTGTAAGTGGCCAAAGATATAGTACAACAAATGTTTTGGAAACTTACTTAAAACACTATGAAATTTTTGTCATTTTTTGTAATGTGCTTATGCAGTTCTCAGTTATGGGCTTATAGATGCTAATATAATGTAAACTATATAAAGGTTAGACATGCCTAATAGAATACCATCTAGGCACATTTGCTATATGGCCTATTACAATTCTGATAATATTTAATACATAAGTGACACTTTTGAGAAAATAATATATTTTCTCCTGTGAATGGTTTGTTAACTGTAAATGTCTTTGAAATCCAACAAAAAACAACTTATGACTGCAGAGAGAGAGAGAGAGAGAGAGAGAGACTCTACCAGGGGTTGGTCCACTAATTGTAACCCAATACAAAGTCATGAATTCTGAAACCATATATACACAAACAACAAAAATGTACTCAACTAGAGATATAGAGATAGAGATGGTAACAAATATTTATAATATATATATATATATGTACATATATATATATAACAAATATAATAATAAACATATAACACATATTATACATATGCATTTTATATATCTAACAGTAAAATTAAAGGAAAACACTATTAACTTGAGAGTGATGAAATACATTGGGCACTAGAGAAATGAAACTGAAGTTATTTAGTTATTTTAATATAAAATATATTAAAGAAAAGAAAGCCAGCACAAGTAGAGCATCCTGTGGTGCTTGTTAAAAGAACGTAAGTGAACTTGGAACGAGTGAATTTAAGATAATAGAGGGACAGTTTCAGGAATAAATTTTTGATAAAAATATAGGAGTAGGGATTTGATTTTGAAGTTATTTAACTAAGAGAATCATGGCAACTGCCAGCCTGCATGTTTCCCAGCTGCTGGAACACCTCCAACATACATGCCAGGCAGCACGGGATAGCTGGGTTAGGAATGGGGCAAAATCCAGTTTGTTTCCCAGTGAGTGCTGAGAGCATAGAGGGGCTGAAAGAGAAAAGGCCTTCTCTGGTAGAATTATGCTTGGCTCTTTATGATGAAGGCCTCCTACCACAGTGTACTTGATGAAACAGATGGTCCTTGTTTGTCCAAACTGCTTGATATTTATGGCAGATATGAATGCATACATCTTACTCAGAGTGAACCAAAGATTAAATACCTGTTGAAGGAAGGGATGCCCTTCCTGGGCATTGACTCATTGTTTAAACAAAGTCAGGACCTATCTAGATACTGCATTATTAACATGGGAACTCTAGATTTTCACATTACATGACTGGTTGTCATGGTCCTCTCATTGGGGTGTCATGATTATTTGTCCCAGCACAGGTGGGACTAGTTGAGAGCAGGTCCCAACGCCTGCTGTCACCAAGGTTTTTGAACCTGCTTCAACCTTACCAGTTCTTCTGTCTGGTAGCATGGTCCACTTTCCCCACAACAAACAGAATCTTAGAGAAAGCTATCAAATAGCACCCGCATTCATGGAACCTTAAAACAAGGCTATTGTCAGAGTAGAGAAAATAATATAATCTCTATGATGTGTTTCCTTACAAAAATGACTCAAGGACATCTTTTCAATTCAATTAAAGTCAATTCAAGAGAAAAAAATTGCATCCCTCATTTTTTCTTTCTTTTTTCTTTTTTCTTTTTCTTTTTCTTTTCCTTTTTCTTTTTTTCTTTTTTCTTTTTCTTTTTTCTTTTTTCTTTTTCTTTTTCTTTTTTTCTTGGTTCTATAGGTTAGCCTGCCTTCTGTGGATATGATTTGGGAATCCCCATACCCTCCAATCATGTGCTATAGACTTGTTCACCAGGATGGTGGGCTTAAAAGGGGTAGAGATAGAAAGAAGCTGTTGGATCCACAGATGTAAAACTCCTGGATGAGAAAAGTAATTCCCTGGATGATTCTCATGAAAATAGGTTGCTGTAAATTTAGAACCTGCTCTCTATGAACACTCCTGCTCTCTACATTGGTAAGAGAGGCTATGTTCTCATGGGAGCTCCTGCTGTCAATTCATGCCATGAGGATATTCAGCTGAGCGTGACCTTCATCAGAGTCTGTGCAACACTCTTTTAATTTTTTTTGCCTTCAGTAGGGAGTGCCATCTAAGCCTATACTCTATAAAGTTAGTGTATCTTGTGTTTTGAAAAATCTGACATATCACCATAAAAAAGTACTAAGCATTTTTCATTTTTTAAATTATCACTAGAGTTGGACCTCGTATTTATATGCAGAGGTGGTACTTTGTGTTCCTTTGACTAGAACACTCACTGATTCCACAGTGGGTTGTACACGAGAATACCTGTCCCTTAACTAACAGTTTAATTAAATGTCCTAACAAAGCACTTACTGAAAACCAAGTTTTCCATTCAGTGTTCTACTGGCCTGTATACCCAGTCTTAATCAATAGCTGTTATTTTATTTTTAAAAGTTTTAGAACATATCAGAGCCCTGTGCAACTAGAATTATGGGTATTTGTGTATGCTGGGAATCAAACCAGGTACTCTGGAAGAGTAGCAGGTGCTCTTAACCACTCTCGTACTCTAGTTCAGGAAGAGCCATTATCCCATAAGCATGGTATCAGAATAGCAGGCTGAGTGAGAAAGGCAGCATTTAAAAGAAACACACTAACCTATAGCACCCCCATATTTGTGCTCAAAGAGCAGTCTCACAGATACATGTGAGACAGATGAAAAAAAGATGGATAGTTAGGCAACAGGACATGAATTTATGAATCAGTTGTCATTTTCATACATTTCACCACTGCCTCTAGACCTGGTACAAACTTGACTTACTTTAGACTCATAAAAGGATTCACAGCTTTTTCCAAATTTTATGCAACTGAAATGAGGAAATTACATGCAAGTTCTGCTTTGCCTCCAAGATAATGCATTGTTATTCTCATTGTTCCTACTGAAATACATGATGGTCAACTGTTGTTGAGTTTCCCAACTATGCATTCTTTTAAATTTTATATTTTTAAAAATTATGTCCATGTCTATGCTTTGAGTGGGTTCCTGGAGGTCAAAGGAGGATGCTGGAGCCTCAGCAGCTGGAGTTACAGGCAGTGAGGAGCAGCTGAAGTGCATGCTGGGAACAAAACTCTGGTCCTCTGGAAGATCAGAGGGTACACTTAACGCAGCCACTTTACATATCAGGGCTAATCTCTGCACTTTATTGGAACTTTTTCACATTCTGATATAGAGAAATTTGTTCAATAATTTTACTTATAGAACTTTTGAAAAATCCAGTTCCTAGGCAATAACAGTGCTGCCTTTGATGTATGTGCATTGAGGGATTTGGAAGAACTGTCTGTAACCAGGTGAACCATGTTGTTGTTGTTGTTGTTGCTGCTGTTGTTGTTGATCGTGATGATGATTGGCCATTATTTCTGGTGGTCCAAATATAAAATAATCAGCGTTTAGTGTGAAAAAAAAAAACTGAACTGCATATCACACACAAAAATTTGCAAGTTTAGTATATCGAGGGGGTAGGGGGGCTTTGGGCATTGTTATCTGTGTACTCTGTTGTGAAACAACTAAAAGGGAAACAACACAAATCATTCTAAAGCTCTAATAGGATATCTTCTATATTCTGCAGTAGTATCCCAAAGGAAGAGCATGCAGAAAGAAAAGCTTTCCTATTTTGTCTATGACAAAGCTGTGCCCCATATTTTATGTATGCGACTATACAGAGTCCTCTGCGCTATATTGCATAGTGAGGTAATACTATAATAAGTTAAGAATGTCAAAATTAACAAGCAAATGTTTTTATATAGATCTATCAATAAGGCTGCACAATCAATGGCAACAAGAAATGACAAATTATGAAGGAAAGACTGGGGAGAGAAACACCTCTTTCATTACCTGATAGCTTCGAGCAAGTCATTTTTTGAAAACTCCAACATTAACCTTCAGGATTGGTGGTCAACTATATAAATTGCAAAATGGTCAGGTGAGGCTTGATACTTGATCAGAGTGAGGCTGCAGCGAATGCTAAGCAGCATGTCCAATAAAGGAAGGATAAATGGGGAATGGAGAAGGCAAAGAAAAAAGCATAAGGAAATAAAAAAGAGTAAATAAGGTGTGGGGGATGCTAATTTGAATTCAGTAAGAAAAAACAACCCTCAAGCCTAAAAGTGGCGGAAGACAAATAGAGAAGAATATTAACCAATTAAAACATCTGAAAAATATTAAATTTCCATACATACTAAACTCTAAGTCACAATTAAAAATGCAAGTCCAATGTAGCCAGTGGTAACAATTATTTGAAGAAGTGGAAAGTACAACAATCATTTTTCTAAAAGAATAGCTCATAATACCTAACATTTAAAAAGAAACTGGGACCACACTCATAGCGGATCATGAATAAGTAATGCCTATTTCAATTATGCAAAAATTAGAAGCAATTAGCTAAGTATGTTTCTGACTCAGATACTGGTAGAGAAAAGGCAGTGCAGCATTAGGGTGATAGTAAGCGACTTCAAGTAGGTGAGATACTCACAAAGAGAAAGGAGTTTATGCCATGAACCTGTGCTTTCCTTCATATGAGCACAGTATATTTACAGAATTTCTTGTTTATTCACACGACTGAGATTTGTGGGAACCTAGAAAAGCTATATTCACAGTTCTTCTTCCTCTTCTTTTCCGGGCCTGTTAGCCACTTCCCAAGAATGTTTTGGAAGGTATCCCTCTATTACACGATATCTGAGGCTTGGAAACACCTAAGCTCATCTGTCTGTGACACTACCTGATCTTTTTTTAATTTTTAAATAACACTTATTTAGTTTGGTAAATTAGAACACAAATAAAAGAGTAAGTAAGCAAATAACAAACTAACTATAGGGAAAACCATATTTATAATAAGTTGATTGTTTTGGGTAATACACTTCCAAATTCTTCAGTGAAATTTCACTACTATACTTTTTTTGCTTTGTAAACTAAAATTTCAAATGTACAGTTGTTCTACATAGTCTCCCATTAACGATAAGCAAGTAATAGTTTCCAGGTATTTTTTCTAAAATTATATCCCTACCTAAGAATTAAGTATTTTCTTGTCTCCTTGATTTTCCTTTGCTTTCCTAAATATGAATTAAAAAGCTAGTTATGAGTTTGAAAAGAATCATTAGTTTTAAAACATATATACCAATGCTTCAATTTAATTAAAAGTATTTGGCTACAAATAACACTCTAACATAAGCATTCCACAAACTGTGAGTTATATAGCTTCCTTGGCAGAAAGTCCTCAGCACACATACCAGGAATACAGCTTCAGATAAAGATGAGTGGATATGATCATGAATCTGCCATATGGGCAATATATTTCTCCAGCCCACTACACAATGATAAGATGTCTAGATCTTGAATTGAAGCCTAAATCACACTGTAAGATTCTGCCTATAAAAATGATTTCTCCAATATCCATGAATTTCAGCTGATAAAAATATAATTATCTGTTTAAATATATGGATTATGACACAGGAAAGAAGCAGGTTAGTGGTACTTAGTGTTGAACATTATTATTTTCATTGCTTCTAGAAATATCAAAGCACTGTTGATATCTTGCTTGTTAAGCAATACAAATGGGTGGGTAGTATTTAAAATTACCAACATTTTATATAACAAGGGAAAAGTAAGTTAAAGGAGATAAATGTTAAGCATCTTTAGCACAACAAGTTAACCACCATCCCCAGATGACTTTACTATGAACTAGATGGCAGAAGCCACAAGATTCTCTTTGCTAGAAAGAAACGTAGTATGGAGAAGAATATAGATTTATTCCATGCAGTATCACTGTGAATACCATGGTGATGCCTCTTTTCCCACTAAGAATTCCATTTGCCTGGCTCTTCAGAAAGTGCTCAACCTCCTCTTTTCATGAGTTTAGTATCCTAGCAAGAGAATAAGAATCCTTTGGGGAATTCAGAGTACAGGGGCATAAGTTGAGTTTCAGGGAAAATTGAGAATGCTTCTTGGCCTCCTTCTTCCTTGGAATAATAATAACTGGTCTCATCTGCAAGTCCTTTTCCTACTCCCAATTCCCTGCTGGAATACATTTCCTCAGTGACTCAGAATAATTTGGTATTGTCAATTGTGTAATGAGTTAGCTGCTAGCATAATAACCATTGTATAAAATACTAATGAAATGAGAGCCAGGCTGGTTACCTCACATCTAGGAGAATACACAGGAAGAAATTAGACAGACTAAGTGACTTCTTTTGCAAGAGGTCTAGTTAACAGAGTATCAAACTTCTGACACTTTTTCAAAATACTCCCAAGAGCCATGACATTAGCTGGGATGTCTGCTTTAGTGCAGCATTCCACTAATGAAACACTCATTAGCTCTCTCCTTCAAGACATAACTGTATTTAAGGCTCCTTGAGCATTTAGAAATTGAATGTAAAAGCAAAGTGTAAATTAACAAATCTATCTCTAATAAACAGAAATTTGTATTTATTTGTTCCAGGCAAGTGAAACCCACTATTCACAAATCATTACTCTTACATTTCTTCTAAGAGACCAGTCTGCCTTAGAAACATATTGACAAGAGCTTGCCATTGTTCTGACTGCATCAATATCAATTCCATGGGTATCAGCAGGTCCAGGATACCAATTGCTGTCCAAAGGGCATACACTATGAGAAACGGAGGACTTAACATTCTCATCACCTTGATCTTAGCTCATTGCTCACTTTTGAAATAAGATAAAAGACATCAAATTCACCTAAAAAAGTATTTATAACTTTTATTTTTCTTCCCTCATATATTACATATCAACCTTTATCCACCCCTCCCAATTCCCCACTTCCCCAAATACACCGATTCTTCATTTACTTTTAGAAATGAGCAAGCCTCGTAAGAAATACCAACCAATGCACCTCAGCAGAGGAATGGATACAGAAAATGTGGTAAATTTACACAATGGAGTACTACTCAGCTATTAAAAAGAATTAATTTATGAAATTCCTAGGAAAATGTGTGGACCTGGAGGACATCATCCTGAGTGAGGTAACCCAATCACAGAGGAACTCACACAATATGTACTCACTGATAAGTGAATATTAGCCCAGAAACTTAGGATACCCAAGATATAAGATACAATTTGCTAAACAAATGAAACTCAAGAAGAACGAAGACCAAAGTGTGTAGAAGAACAAAACACCCATGGAAGGAATTACAGAGACAAAGTTTGGAGCTGAGATGAAAGGATGGACCATCTAGAGACTGCCATATCCGGGGATCCATCCCATAATCAGCTTCCAAAGGCTGACACCATTGCATACACTAGCAAGATTTTGCTAAAAGGACCCAGATATAGCTGTCTCTTGTGAGACTATGCTGGGGCCTGGCAAACACAGAAGTGGATGCTCACAGTCAGCTATTGGATGGATCACAGGGCCCCCAGTGGAGGAGCTAGAGAAAGTACCCAAGGAGCTAAAGGGAACTGCAACCCTATAGGAGGAACAGCAATATTAACTAACCAGTACCCTCCTGGAGCTCGTGTCTCTAGCTGCATATGAATCAGAAAATGGCCTAGTCGGCCATCAGTGGAAAGAGAGGCCCATTGGTCGTGCAAACTTTATATGCCTCAGTACAGGGGAACAACAGGGCCAAGAAGTGGGAGTGGGTGGGTGGGGGAGTGGGTGGGGGATCATGTGGGGGACTTCTTGGATAGTATTGGAAATGTAAATTAAATAAATACCCCCCCAAAAAAGAAATACTAACCAAACACAGCATAACAAGTTGTTACAAGACTAGTCCCATACCCTCATATCAAGGCTTGACAAGAGATCCAGTAGGAAGAAAGAGGACCCAAATGCAGACACAAGAGTCAGAGACACACCCTCTCTGACTGTTAGGAGTCCCACAAGAACATCAACTACACAAATATAAGATACATGCAGGAGTCATAGCTCACGCCCCTACAGGCTCACTGATCATCACATCAGTCTCTGTGAGCTCTTTGGAGTTTGCTTGCTCAATTCTGAAGGTTGTATTCCTGTGGTGTGCCCAACCCCTCTGGCTCTTCCATTCCTCCCCTGCCTCTTTTCTGCAATATTCCTCAAGCTTTTTTATTTTTATTACGTATTTTCCTCAATTACATTTCCAATGCTAGCCCAAAAGTCCCCCATGCCCTCTCCCCCACCCCCCTACCCACCGATTCCCACTTTTTGGCCCTGGCATTCCCCTGTACTGGGGCATATAAAGTTTGCCTGTCCAATGGGCCTCTCTTTCCAGTGATGGCCGACTAGGCCATCTTTTGATACATATGCAGCTAGAGTCAAGAGCTCAGGGGTACTGGTTAGTTCATATTGTTGTTGCACCTGCAGGGTTGCAGATCTTTTTAGCTCCTTGGATACTTTCTCTAGCTCCTCCATTGGGGGCCCTGTGATCCATCCAATAGCTGACTCTGAGCATCCACTTATCGGCCTACTCTCACAAGAGACAGCTATATCAGGGTCCTTTCAGCAAATGTTTGCTAGTGTATGCAATGGTGTCATCATTTGGAGGCTAATTATGGGATTGATCCCTGGATATGGCAGTCTCTAGATGGTCCATCCTTTTGTCTCAGCTCCTCAAGCTTTTAAGAAGCCAAAACCAAATGCATTCTATCCAACAAAAGATTGTTTTTTATAAATGTGTAGGAGGGAGTATTAAAAGATGACTAATGGTAATTTACATGCAAACATAGTTGAACTTCAGATTGAATTATAAAATTGCAAATTGAAACAAAAATGAGATACCATTATATGCCGAGTAGAATAACTATATCCAAATCACTGATACCACCATGCTGGCACGGGTGTGGGGCAATGAGAACTATGTTTCTCTTCCTTTTGCTTCCTTACTTTATTGCTTCCTTTTGTCTTTCTTTATATCTTCTTTTTTAAGGTATTAAAAATTGATCCGAAGGACTTGATTATGTCAGACAAGTGTTATATTTTGAACCACACCTTTACTGACATAAACTCTTACTCATTGTAACTGACAGTATAAGCTATAACAGCAACTTTTCCACACATATTCGCAGCTATGTTAAAGACCAGACATGCTTTTGACATATGACCCAGTTAGATTTAAAAAATATATATGTCTACAAAATTCCAGTACATAGAAATTTATAGCTATGTTTTTGTCTGAAATCTTGTAATCAGTAAAGATGTTCATAAGGAGTTGAATAGAGAAATAAATGATAGTGTATCTAGACAACAGAATATCATTCAATATTAAAAATAAATCACCTATCAAGCCATGACATTTTCAATGCATATTACTCAGCAAAAGATTCCAATTTGAAAAGACTCTATACTGAATGAGTCCAACTATGTAACATACTTGGAAAGTCAGAGGTGACAGAATAATACCAGAATTGATGGGATGAACGTGTGGAACACAGAAGCTTTAAGGACGCTGAAAATATTCTTTGTGACAGTGCCATGGAGAATACATGGTATTAGTATTGCTTAAACACAGAGTGTGTGCAACATGAGAACTGAGCTCCCAAATAAACTATGATTTTAGGGTACTATTGTGAATCACGAAGAGTATCCAAGTCACATACTCCAGTGGTAGAGAATGCTGATCATGGGAAGATCATAAATGTTGGTGAGGTAGAAGGACTCTATCTTTTTTATAAACACAAAAATCTCATTAGATGTAGGCCAATCAAAAACAATTAGTAAGTTGTCACTATTAGAAGGTTTATTCTAAACCTTTTCTCATTTCTTCCATGATTTTGTCATTAAGACCAAGGTCCCTCGAATCTTATAAGAAGGTCAGGCTATGGAATTAGTGTAGAATTTGAACCCTAGTGGGTATATATGATTTTGTTTATGTGATCTAGAGTAAAGCATGTAAACAACTTGTGTAGTAAGAGGTGACATGGCAAAGAGTCACATGCTCATGCATACAAGCACAGAGAACCTAGACCTAGAACCTTTGCTAATGCCAAGGCTAAACTTCTCAAAGATGGAGCCCATAAACAGTAGAGTTTGGAAGCTTTGCTCTTGTTTCTTCATCTATATCCCATTGTACTTGAATAACAGTTGTTCCATCAACGTCAATGAATTTCTCTCAAGCTCCTTAAACAAAGAAATAAGATAAAACAAAGAACTAGTAGGAGTTGTAGATTACAAATATCTTAATTTTGATTATGTTTCAACTTTAAACCAATTGTTGACTTCTAGAAAGGAGATCTATAGCTCAGTTGGCAATCTAAAAGGAATATATACACTCGTATTTCAACTTATAGTTAATTCTTATCTGTAGCTCACCAGGCTCCTCTCCTTTCAGAAATAGGACCAGGTGAAACTGTCATATCCAGGGTTTGGCATCAGAACATTTTATGCTTGAAAGGTAACCCATCCTTATCTATCTATCTATCTATCTATCTATCTATCTATCTATCTATCTATCTTTTTTTTTTTTTTTTTTTTGGTTTTTCAAGACAGAGTTTCTCTGTGTAGCCTTGGCTGTCCTGGAACTCACTCTGTAGACCCAGCTGTCCTCGAACTCAGAAATCCACCTGCCTCTGCCTCAGAAACACAGGGTTTAAAGGCATGCACCACCAATGCCTGGCAGGTAACCCATTCTTAAAGCAAAGGGAATCTTAAGTAAATTTCAGTGAAAACATGGAGAGCAATAACACTTAATACTAATATACAACAATGAATATTCTGATAAGGAACTCCACCTTCAATTACCCAGACAAAATTGCCATTGTTCTCCTATTCTGTCAATTAATTTATGAAGTTATATGTGAGAATTTTACTTGTGTCAAATATGTAAAATTTTAATAATAGTTTCTGAGCCTTTTTAAAGGCATCTAATTCTTTTTATAATGTCCATAAATATCTTTGTTGTTATTTTAATTTCTGTTCTCTGAATATCCTTTCAATTGCAGAGTTGTTAAAGTTTAAGCATCTATCCTTCTTCCTTCCCTTCATTTAGTTACCCTCCCCCCATTCACCCTTCCTTCATTTGACATAGGCATTTATCATGTTTGTATCATGGTAAAAACCATGATACCATGGTTTGTACCATGTTGTACCATGCATTGCTAAGAATAAGATACAGGTCTCAAAGTATCAACACTGTAGGTTAATACACACTCTTGTTATTCTTAGGTTATTAAATGAAAATCTCAAAACTAGGAGTGGAATTGCTTCTTATCAGTTGTTGGTCATGGAGTGTCCAGAAGTCTGAAAACTGATTAAGGCTATTGTTACTATACTTGGTTGTTCAACAGAATAAGATCACTGCAGTACATTGATAAAGAAAGTAGGAACTGAGCCGGAAGATTCCTCCCTATCAGCTTTCATAGTTCTGGAAGCTGTGATGTAAACCCCTACATGCTATAATACCAACCTTCCAGGCAGGTGAGTCTCACCAGTGAAATAGTGTTATGTCTGTTATGAGGGCAACCAACCACTTTCATTTGTTTTAAAGCTCTGCCAGGTCATGGGAGAGAATCAAATTTGCAGCTGGTACTATAAACCTTGTTAAAGACCCATGGTGGTAGAGGTAATAATCCTTAATAGGGGAACCTACCGCTAAGTGAATATGTTATCAAACATCCTTCTCAACATGTCTGGGTATACCCATAGATTAGTGCTTCTGTCACTCTTAGAGAAACTTCCTTTTGCAGATGGCAGTAGTTAGTACAGTGGTATGTTCTACAAATTCTTCTCTTTAAAAACTGGGGAAATGAGGGATATCATCACTCTGAATGTATTTAACCTTCTAGTAACCAGTTTTGTGTATGGGCTGTGAATAAAAAGGGAACTTAGCAGCCTTTCAAAAAGGGAAATGCCAGAGGTAATGTTGGGATACTATGGTGTATGCTATTTTGTTTGGTATGTTCTCATGGGGTAGTAAATATGGGAAATAATACATTTTATGTCTACCTGACAAGGGACCCAGGACTATTACAACTCTCTGCATTTAATGTCATGTTCTCCTCACAATGATACAACAGAAGGTGCTATTGTTATTCGTACATTAAAGTTAAATACTTTGAGACACATGTAGATAATTATTTGCTGGTGCACAGAAAAATAAATACTGACACTGATAACTAAACCTAACCCATTTGACTCCAATGTCTGTAACCTCAACAATTGTACAATGTAGAAAACAGAAAAAGGGGTGCACAATTAAACCATGGAGGTATGCTGTCACAAGCTATCCTTCAAGATGGAATATTAATATTACCATTTTTTCCTGGGAGAGTATTGAGAACCAGGTGTGGTGACCTCTGCATTCAGTGATGAGTATCATTACTATTATATGGATAACAGCATTTTCAAGAGCCCATAGAAACTACTACAGAGGAATTGCAGGGGCCACTGGCATTCTGCTTTCTAGTGTAACAAATGCTAAAGCATTACAGAGCTATTTATATCCTTAGCCTCCATAGATATCAAATATAAATTTCTCTTATTGTATGATGGCAGGGTGGTTCCTTTGGCAATACTCACATTGTACCAAGTACCAGCTCTTTGGAATGTTTAGTTCCCTCTCTGCTTAATGTTTAACACAATGGACTTCCAGTTTGTAAAGCCTCAAAGCTATTTAGGCTAGTCATATCACTGTATAAATTAACTGAAAATTATACTGACTTGATGTTTGTAGTATGCTCTGATATGCAAAAAATCTTCCAAGGACTTAAAATCCTTCTAATTGGTATATGTACCCTCCAGGACTGCTTTAATTGACTCTAGCTAAGAATACACTGTAGTTGACTTGTAAACTGCTATGCCTTTGAGGAGAAGTCAGAGATATATGAAAATCAAAACGGTGCAAAAATGAGCTATTACTGCTTCATATAATCAATAAATGTACAATCACATATTAAAAGAAAGTCTACTTGCTTAGCTAATGACTACAGTTAAAGTCACATTTTTCACTTAGGACACTATTGCTTTTAGGAATATCTTTGAATATTGTGAAAAAAAACATTTTTTTCCATTTTTTATTAGGTATTTAGCTCATTTACATTTCCAATGCTATACCAAAAGTCCCCCATACCCACCCACCCCCACTCCCCTACCCACCCACTCCCCGTTTTTGGCCCTGGCGTTCCCCTGTACTGGGGCGTATAAAGTTTGCGTGTCTAATGGGCCTCTTTTTCCAGTGATGGACGACTAGGCCATCTTTTGATACATATGCAGCTAGAGTCAAGAGCTCCGGGGTATTGGTTAGTTCATAATGTTGTTCCACCTATAGGGTTGCAGATCCCTTTAGCTCCTTGGGTATTTTCTCTAGCTCCTCCATTGGGAGCCCTGTGATCCATCCATTAGCTGACTGTGAGCATCCACTTCTGTGTTTGCTAGGCCCCGGCATAGTCTCACAAGAGACAGCTACATCTGGGTCCCTTCGATAAAATCTTGCTAGTGTATGCAATGGTGTCAGCGTTTGGATGCTGATTATGGGGTGGATCCCTGGATATGGCAGTCTCTACATGGTCCATCCTTTCATCTCAGCTCCAAACTTTGTCTCTGTAACTCCTTCCATGGGTGTTTTGTTCCCACTTCTAAGGAGGAGCATAGTGTCCACACTTCAGTCTTCATTTTTCTTGAGTTTCATTTGTTTAGGAAATTGTATCTTATATCTTGGGTATCCTAGGTTTTGGGCTAATATCCACTTATCAGTGAGTACATATTGTGTGAGTTCCTTTGTGAATGTGTTACCTCACTCAGGATGATGCCCTCCAGGTCCATCCATTTGGCTAGGAATTTCATAAATTCATTCTTTTTAATAGCTGAGTAGTACTCCATTGTGTAGATGTACCACATTTTCTGTATTCATTCCTCTGTTGAGGGGCATCTGGGTTATTTCCAGCTTCTGGCTATTATAAATAAGGCTGCTATGAACATAGTGGAGCATGTGTCCTTCTTACCAGTTGGGGCATCTTCTGGATATATGCCCAGGAGAGGTATTGCTGGATCCTCTGGTAGTACTATGTCCAATTTTCTGAGGAACCACCAGACTGATTTCCAGAGTGGTTGTACAAGCCTGCAATCCGGCTTGAAAAACCATTGTTTTATTTGGAGGCTTTGAGTCAGTAAAGGAAGAGTTTTAGTAAGACCATGGTGAAGAGCCACTGATGACCACTAGTGTCACTGAAAGAATGATAAATAAGCATGATTTTGTAGAGAATATCCAGGGATAAGTTTCATACTGACTTAAAAGTAAGGAAGAGCAGCTAAAAGGATGGTGAGACAGAATATGTGGGAAGGTTCCTCACTGTGGAACTGTGTTTGAGCCTAAAACCAAATATGAAGTTATAGTATTGTAAGCCGTTTTATTTAATAAAACATGAACATGACAGGTTTGGAATATCAACAGACATCCTACTTTTGGGAATGTTCAGTATCACTCTTGTAAACTTTCAAGACAAAGGGATCTGCTTACAGACTACAATGAAGACTATCTTCCTTAAATAGACAAGGACAGCCATCTCACCAAACCTTCTTCTATGAATATCTCCATTATTCTATGTACCTCTCAACATGTGTAAAAAGAGTTTGCATTAATCCTCTACTGTCCATATTTCCTTTGGGGTGTTCTAGATCAACTGGGTTCATCAAATGAGTATTGAGATTCTCTTCCTATATTTGTAATGAGAAAACTCTAAAAGGCTAAAGATATTTAAAGAGATAAAAAGATAAACAAGAATATCTCCAGGAATTCTTTTATTCAAGAATTCCTTCATTAACTGACTAGCAAAGTATCCACTGTGTGTGTGTGTGTGTATGTATGTATGTGTATGTAATTTTTATGTGTGAAGATACGTAGTTCTTTCTTCATATTCTCTGCATACAATAATAATAAATAATTAAATTTACATAATATTTTATTTAATTATAATTAACTTAGTCAAAATATATATACTCTATTATTATCATTATTACTAATTGACTTAAATCTTGAGAGTTACATCTGTATGCCTAAACAATTAGGGGCCTGTGAAATCAGTAAATGCTATGCTGCTCTATGCTGTCAACTAACACAGATTGAAGTAGAGCCAGCTATCATTACAGGAAAAGAGAGACAAGGAAAGAAAATATTGTGTTTAATTTATAAGCTGTATGCCAAGCACATGGTCTATAGACAAAGTAGCACATTGTATCCCAGTATGTATGTTAGCATCAAGAGTACCTACTGAGTCTTTGGGATTTTAGTATGTCTGCTGGAGCTTTACTGAAAATATATTTTAAGGTCATTTAATAGTTACAAAAACTGTCATCCATGCTGTGCTATAGATACAATCAAAGCTAGCAAAAATTTTTTTTAAAAGTGCCAAATAATAAATATTTTAGTCTCTGAGAGCCATATTGCCTGAGCTGCAGTACTTACCTTCTGAGCTGAAGTGAAGAAGCAGTCATGGGAGATGACATATAAAAGGATGAGCGTGGCCTTGTGAGAGGCAGACTTTGTTTACAAAACTGGATATGCAGCAGGCAGCAGACAGCAGGCAGCAGGCAACAGGCCAGACATGGCCTGAGGCTTACTATCCCATGTAAGAGATCACCAGATACATGGTGAGAACATTCTCTCATCAGAAGAGGCAAAAGCCACTAATCCCAAAGGTACCATGTTCATTTACATATTTTATTTAGACTGTGCCAACCCCAACCCCCAGATAAAAAACAGATGAAATATATATTTAGCTAACAATGTTTATGCAAATTTAATATCAACAGGATCTGCAAACCTGTGTCTATTGAGGTCTCCTAACTCATACGAACAAATATTTTCACTCAGTTTTCATTTCTTCCCATAGATTATAGTCCCATTTGTAAACTTCTAGATAATTCCCTATTAAACCAAGCAGCAGTATAAGACCTGGGAAGCACATGAGATTAGGGTTATTAGACTTCATTTCAGGGGACATCTCAGAACATAACAAGGTCTAAAGCTAACGCATTTGAAAAACTACGTCGTCCTTACAGCTATCAGCCTAGAGTGTCAATTCACCGTGACATCCTTTGAATCTTTATTGTAATTGTAGCATATACTTCAAGGGTAATGGCTTCTTCATCTCATGTGACACTTATGTAAAGACTTTGGTCTCTAGAGAATATTCTTGTGCTTTCTATGTCCTGTGGTCACAGGTTAGAATAAAGTAGTACTTTGAAATTAGCATGCTCTTTTCAACATTATTATTTAAATTTCTACAACCTTTGGGTAATTTATCCTTTTTGCTGTTGTTTTAGAGGGAGAATCAATAGCCTAGAGGGTGTTTTAAAATAATTTCTCTTACAATGAGTAAGATTTATTATTTCTATACTACTATAATTTCTGAAATTTCTTAATAAAGTTACTTTGCAATTTCAATATTTCCCCTGGGAAAATGCAATAAGCACTGGTAATAACTATAATCCATTAAGTACTCAAAGGTGGCACATTAGGTGGTCTACCCTAAATACATTGATGCTATAGGCAAACATGAATGAGGAGAAGTTCAGAACCAAACCCAACCATAGGAACTTACTGGTTCTAAGCAGCAAAGCTGGTGCTGACTTGAGCTGGGGAGATGTCTAAGTTGGTAAAATGTCTGTCAAGCAAGCAAAAGGCTCTGAGTCCCAAATTACATTAGTTACGTTAAAAGGTAGACAAGGAGAATTATGCCTACAGGGAGGAATCAAAGGGGTACCTAGAGAGTCCATCAGCCAGACACCCTTGATGAACTCCTGGTTCACTGAGAGACCAGAAATTAAGGAAGGATCCTACTGAAGAAGAAATCTAACATCTAACTCTCTCTCTCTCTCTCTCTCTCTCTCTCTCTCTCTCTCTCTCTCTCACACACACACACACACACACACACACACACACACACACACACATACACACACGGTATCATCTTTCTACAGAATAACATTAGTATTCTGACATTTTTAAGTGTAATTCTGTTCTAAGTCGGGCACTCAAATCGTTGTTGGAAGCAAGTTTGCTCAGGCCAAGATATCTGGTGCACGATTGATGTTTATTTGTTTGTTTTGTTTTGTTTTGTTTTGTTGTTGCTATTGTTGTTTGCCTAACAAAGGTGAATTATTCCAGGTGCAGAAATTCTGAGAATGTCAGAATTCTGAGCCAAATATTGTAGATAAGCTCAAGGAATCTTCCATGTAGCATTAAATAGGAAACACAGTCCTTAAGATTTTGATCTAGCATATCTGTATCATATTCAGTAGAACATGTATATTTTAGTAGAAGTCCCTACTGCATATGGCACTCAAATCACATTGTATATGCATTTTTAAGTATTATTAACTCAGACTGCTTTTTTTGTTGTTGTTGTTCTTTAACTTCTGCTGGCCAGCTCCTCTTTGTGCCCTCCTATTATAGGAATGCTTGGTATAGTCACATAAAAGTACTGTTTCCTCGCCAAATCTTATGGATAGTACAGGGGGTTCATATCATCTAGCCTTTTAATTATTATATACTATATATCTGACTTTGCAAAGGTCAGGAATATCACTCAGTGCTAGATATCTTACTTTGATAGTGTGCCTGAAGGCTTGGGTTTCATCCAAACCATTGAACACAAACCCAATGATACATTCATGCCTTGAGGCAATGTCTCCAGACTACACAACCTGCTCCACTCTATGTCTGTCATCAATAATGATGCATGAACTTTTCTTGGGGAAACATGAGCAATATCTATTACCCCATATAGAAGACCAACTCTAGACCAAAAGACTCAGGACTCCATCTGAGTCTAGCTGCATGAATCAATGTGTTTATTGAGCTACATTACAGGAGCATGGGTAAATGGTAAATTACAGGAGCCTGAGTACCCCACAAACAGTCATATACCAAAAAGGATAACCCAACATAGATGACAATAGGCTTTTTTCTACATAGAAATCTGCCAGTTTATGAATGAAGAATTATACACTGCTGTGGGAAGGGAAAGGGGGACATTGTTGGAATTCTATTGAATCTCTCTGTCTCTGTCTCGCTCTCTCTGTGTCTCTGTTTCTGTCTCTATCTCTTTCTCTGTCTCTCTTGCCTCCCCTCTCTCTGTCCTGTCTCTCCCCCCCTACACACACCTTAATTGAGGAGTATCAAAAGGTCTAATGCTGAGAGTTTCATGCAAGTAATCACAGATGCTTAATTAAGATTAATAATAGCTGTTGTACTCTCAAGATAGTGTTCAACAATAGTACTTGTTTATAAGTTTCTTGCTTCATGTATAAAATCTTCTGTGCTTTCACACTAACATATCTCCCCTTACTTATAGTCAAGGATAATCTCAATTGTCAATGAACTTAGTAGGTTTAGTTTCACCTAGGAAAGAATGTCCCTCCCAACACCTCTCTGTTGGTATTTTAAGGGGGACATGAATGAGGTGGGAAATTTACCTTGCCATTCCATCAATGGGATCTATGATTGAATAAAACAGATAGAAGTGAGTTGAGTGTTGTCATCTACTTCTCTTTCTTTCCTAGTTATAGAAGCATTAGGACCAGATAACTAATTTTTATACCTTTCCTGCCATGAAGGATTGTATATTTTCAAATGAAAAGCTAAATTGTTGGGAGCCGCCCCCACATTCGCCGTCACAAGATGGCGCTGACATCCTGTGTTCTAAGTGGTAAACAAATAATCTGCGCATGTGCCAAGGGTATTTTACCACTACATGTACTCTGCCTTTACTCGGCCATGGGCTGCAGCCAATCAGGGAGTGATGCGTCCTAGGCAAAGAATAATTCTCCTTAAAAGGGGACGGGGTTTCCGCCATTCTCTCTCTTACTTGCGCTCTCTTGCTTGCGCTTTCGCTCTGGCGCGCTGGCGCGCTGGCGCTCTGGCTCCTAAAGATGTAAGCGGGGGCTTTCGTTTTTGGGGCTTGGGGCTTGCGCTCCTGGCTCCTGAAGATGTAAGCAATAAAGTTTTGCCACAGAAGATTCGGGTTTGTTATGTTCTTCCTGGCCGGTCGTGAGAACGCGTTTAAGAGTTGGTGCTGAAACCCGGGACGGGACGAGAAAATCCTGGGACAAGAAAACCTGGGACGGTTACCATCACCGGCGCAAGGAAGATCCCTCATTCCGGAACCAGAACTGCGGGTCACGGTAATAAAGGTTCCCGTAAAACAGACTGTTGAGAAGGATTCAACTGCATGAATTCAGAACTTTTCAGCTGGGGAACAAGAGTACCAGTGAGTACAGCTTTACAAGGTAAGTCTGGTCTTAAACTTTCTAAGGAAATTCAAGACAGTCTATCAGAAGTAAAGTGGAAAATAGCTTTACAAGGTACGCCTGGCCTTGAACTTTCTAACGAAATTCAAGACAGTCTATCAGAAGTAAAGTGGAAAATAGCTTTACAAGGTATGTTTGGCCTTGAACTTTCTCTAGTGTTAGAAGCCCTTTTGTTCCTTTTCACATGTTATCAAGTGGTTAAGGCAGGGCGGATTCTAGATGAAATTCAGGACAATCTATCAGAAGTAAAGCGGGGAGAGAGAATAGGAGCAAAGAGAAAATATGGTACACAAAATAAGCATACAGGCCTTTCCAAGGGTCTTGAACCCGAGGAAAAGTTTAGGTCAGGTAAGAATACCTGGGGAGAGATTAGAAGGAAGGAGAAGAAAAAAGAAAAGAAAAAAGATCAATCAGCGGAGGTTTCTAGGAGAAGGAGCCTATACTCATCACTAGGTGAGTTCAAGGAGCCAGTTTTTAATAGTTCTAAATCAGATGAAAAGGCTATTAGGGCCTGAAAGGCGCTCTCCCGAGCAGGTGAAGCCACTGGACAATTAACAAAGATCGTCCAGGGACCTCAGGAGTCCTTCTCAGATTTTGTGGCCAGAGAGACAGAGGCAGGCTCTTGCAGCCTACAAGGTCTTATTGTCCACCCTAGAGTTGTAGATCAGGATTATAAAGGAGAACTTCAGGTTCTCTGTTCTTGTCCTCAAGTTGTCTTTTCTATATCACAAAGGGGACAAAATAGCTCAACTAATAATTTTGCCAAGCCTACATGGCTGTTTTTTCTTCCTCTGGTATTCCTAGAGCTACAAGAGGGATTGGTTCTACTGAAAATGATTCTGATTACTTAATAATGCCTTTAGATTGTTGTCAAATTTTATCTACTCCTCATGTAGGGGTAAACCCTCGTGGCGTCAGGCCATTACAGGTCTGACAAATGGATGTCACGCATATTTCCTCCTTTGAGAGAAATCAATATTTACATGTTTAGATAAAAAGAGATCACCTCCATACCTTAAATGATTTTCAAAAGCTGTTGGGAGATATTAATTGGCTCAGACCTTTTTTAAAGATTCCTTCCGCTGAGTTAAGGCCTTTGTTTGGTATTTTAGAAGGAGATCCTCATATCTCCTCCCCTAGGGCTCTTACTCTAGCTGCTAACCAGGCCTTACAAAAGGTGGAAAAAGCCTTACAGAATGCACAATTACAACGTATTGAGGATTCGCAGCCTTTCAGTTTGTGTGTCTTTAAGACAGCACAATTGCCAACCGCAGTTTTGTGGCAGAATGGGCCATTGTTGTGGATCCATCCAAACGTATCCCCAGCTAAAATAATAGATTGGTATCCTGATGCAATTGCACAGCTTGCCCTTAAAGGCCTAAAAGCAGCAATCACCCACTTTGGGCGAAGTCCATATCTTTTAATTGTACCTTATACCGCTGCACAGGTTCAAACCTTGGCAGCCACATCTAATGATTGGGCAGTTTTAGTTACCTCCTTTTCAGGACAAATAGATAACCATTATCCAAAACATCCAATTTTACAGTTTGCCCAAAATCAATCTGTTGTGTTTCCACAAATAACAGTAAGAAACCCACTTAAAAATGGGATTGTGGTATATACTGATGGATCAAAAACTGGCATAGGTGCCTATGTGGCTAATGGTAAAGTGGTATCCAAACAATATAATGAAAATTCACCTCAAGTGGTAGAATGTTTAGTGGTTTTAGAAGTTTTAAAAACCTTTTTAGAACCCCTTAATATTGTGTCAGATTCCTGTTATGTTGTTAATACAGTAAATCTTTTAGAAGTGGCTGGAGTGATTAAGCCTTCCAGTAGAGTTGCCAATATTTTTCAGCAGATACAATTAGTTTTGTTATCTAGAAGATTTCCTGTTTATATTACTCATGTTAGAGCCCATTCAGGCCTACCTGGCCCCATGGCTCTGGGAAATGATTTGGCAGATAAGGCCACTAAAGTGGTGGCTGCTGCCCTATCATCCCCGGTAGAGGCTGCAAGAAATTTTCATAACAATTTTCATGTGACGGCTGAAACATTACGCAGTCGTTTCTCCTTGACAAGAAAAGAAGCCCGTGACATTGTTACTCAATGTCAAAGCTGCTGTGAGTTCTTGCCAGTTCCTCATGTGGGAATTAACCCACGCGGTATTCGACCTCTACAGGTCTGGCAAATGGATGTTACACATGTTTCTTCCTTTGGAAAACTTCAATATCTCCATGTGTCCATTGACACATGTTCTGACATCATGTTTGCTTCTCCGTTAACCGGAGAAAAAGCCTCACATGTGATTCAACATTGTCTTGAGGCATGGAGTGCTTGGGGGAAACCCAAACTCCTTAAGACTGATAATGGACCAGCTTATACATCTCAAAAATTCCAACAGTTCTGCCATCAGATAAACGTAACCCACCTGACTAGACTTCCATACAACCCTCAAGGACAGGGTATTGTTGAGCGTGCGCATCGCACCCTCAAAGCCTATCTTATAAAACAAAAGAGGGGAATTGAGGAGACTCTACCTCGAGTACCAAGAAGTCTGTGTCTATAGCACTCTTTACACTCAATTTTTTAAATATTGATGCTCATGGCCATACTGCGGCTGAACGTCATTGTTCAGAGCCAGATAGGCCCAATGAGATGGTTAAATGGAAAAATGTCCTTGATAATAAATGGTATGGCCCGGATCCTATTTTGATAAGATCCAGGGGAGCTATCTGTGTTTTCCCACAAAATGAAGACAACCCATTTTGGATACCAGAAAGACTCACCCGAAAAATCCAGACTGACCAAGGGAATACTGATGTCCCTCGTCTTGGTGATGTCCAGGGCGTCAATAATAAAGAGAGAGCAGCGTTGGGGGATAATGTCGACATTTCCACTCCTAATGACGGTGATGTATAATGCTCAAGTATTCCCCTGCTTTTTTACCACTAACTAGGAACTGGGTTTAGCCTTGATTCAGACAGCCTTGGCTCTGTCTGGACAGGTCCAGATGACTGACACCATTAACACTTTGTCAGCCTCAGTGACTACAGTCATAGATAAACAGGCCTCAGCTAATGTCAAGATACAGGGTGGTCTCATGCTGGTTAATCAACTCATAGATCTTCTCCAGGTACAACTAGATGTATTATGACAAATAGCTCAGCTGGGGTGTAAACAAAAGTTTCCGGGATTGTGTGTTACTTCCATTCAGTATGAGAATTTTACTAGGGCAGCTAATTTGTCAAAAAGTCTTTTTCAGTATATGTTACAGAATTGGACGGCTGAATTTGAACAGATCCTTCGGGAATTGAGACTTCAGGTCAACTCCACGCGCTTGGACCTGTCCCTGACCAAAGGATTACCCAATTGGATCTCCTCAGCATTTTCCTTCTTTAAAGAATGGGTGGGATTGATATTATTTAGAGATACACTTTGCTGTGGATTAGTGTTGCTTCTTTGGTTGGTCTGTAAGCTTAAGGCCCAAACTAGGAGAGACAAGGTGGTTATTGCCCAGGCACTTGCAGCTCTAAAACATGGTGCTTCCCCTGATATATCTATGCTTAGGCAATAGGTCGCTGGCCACTCAGCTCTTGCATCCCACGAGGCTAGACTCATTGCACGGGATAGAGTGAGTGTGCTTCAGCAGCCCGAGAGAGTTGCACGGCTAAGCACTGCAGTAGAAGGGCTCTGCGGCATATATGAGCCTATTCTAGGGAGACATGTCATCTTTCAAGAAGGTTGAGTGTCCAAGTGTCCTTCTCTCCAGGCAAAACGACACGGGAGCAGGTCAGGGTTGCTCTGGGTAAAAGCCTGTGAGCCTAAGAGCTAATCCTGTACATGGCTCCTTTACCTACACACTGGGGATTTGACCTCTATCTCCACTCTCATTAATATGGGTGGCCTATTGCTCTTATTAAAAGAAAAGGGGGAGATGTTGGGAGCCGCCCCCACATTCGCCGTCACAAGATGGCGCTGACATCCTGTGTTCTAAGTGGTAAACAAATAATCTGCGCATGTGCCAAGGGTATTTTACCACTACATGTACTCTGCCTTTACTCGGCCATGGGCTGCAGCCAATCAGGGAGTGATGCGTCCTAGGCAAAGAATAATTCTCCTTAAAAGAGGACGGGGTTTCCGCCATTCTCTCTCTTACTTGCGCTCTCTTGCTTGCGCTTTCGCTCTGGCGCGCTGGTGCGCTGGCGCTCTGGCTCCTAAAGATGTAAGCGGGGGCTTTCGTTTTTGGGGCTTGGGGCTTGCGCTCCTGGCTCCTGAAGATGTAAGCAATAAAGTTTTGCCACAGAAGATTCGGGTTTGTTATGTTCTTCCTGGCCGGTCGTGAGAACGCGTTTAAGACTAAATCAAGCCTTTCCTTCTTTAAGTTGCCTCTTTTGGGGTACTTTGACATAGTCGTAAGGAAAATAACATAGTCACCAACTGGCTAAAAGATACTGACATTTGGAACGAGCAGCCATCTCAAGCTCCATCTCATTATACAAACCTGATCCCCATCTTTGGGTATTTGCACTTGCAATCTTATTGTTTACAATCACTAATGTTAGACAAATACACAAGAAAGAAAAGAAAAATACCTGTCATCCCAGAATCCTCCATTTTCTGTATTCCCTGGCATTCCATGAGTCACCAATCTTTATTCTATATAAATTTAAAACCATGCCTCTGCCGCATACTTACCACACATCACTTTGTTGACCCCACTCAGCATTTCCCATGAGCATCAATGTCAATAAATAAATCCTGGTCTTCCGGGCTTCACCTCCTCTTGATTGCTTCTTCATAGTGCTGCGGCCTGAGGAGTTTCATCAAACTCAAATCTGATTAGGCTCTGATCTCCCTTTCTGCTTAAAACACTTTAATGTCTTTCCGTTGCCAATAGAATAAATTTAAGCACCCATCCCACTAGGAAATGCATTTGTAACCTGAGCTCTGCCAATACATCCAAACCAATCTACATCTTCTCTCTATCACACACAACATTTATAGAAATAAAATTTCAAAAACTATAACCATAACAAGTATCTGCAAATTCTTAAATTGCTCTCTTACTTCTTGTCATATTTACCTCAGATCAAATCATCATCATTTTTCTGAACTCCCGCAGAAATACTTTCTTCCGCCTCAATCCATACAGAAAAGCTCCACTCAGACCAAAGTGTGTTTGCAAAACGTAACCATGTCTTTTCGATCTTCTGTCTGTAGCTACAATGGCTTCCTAGAGCACTTGATTATAATTAGCATCTTCTTTCTTAGTTCATAAGGTCAGTGTGGTCTGGTGGCTGCTTGTTTCCTCCTCCTCCCATTCTACCAAAATCACACCACTCCAACCAAAATGATCTTCCTCATCATCACATGTGACAAGGTCATGGCTGCCTCCGGAAAGACATGGAGAGACATCTTGTAGTTCTTCTCCACATGCACAGACGCTTCTTCCTCCCTCAGAGTTCAGTAGTCAAACTCCTTGACCTGGCCATTCCAGGCTACCTTTCATCCCAATCTCTTTTATATTTCTTTGATTTACTAGCATTTTTTCCAGGCATTTTTCACTGTGCATTTTCTCCTCAATTCTTCTTTAGCTCATCCCCAACACAACTATACATCTATCTTTTCTTGGCAAAAAAGCACCAGGGTAACAAGTATTTCTTTAATGGAATGCTTCAATGGCATTGTAGATATGGTGGTGTTGTAATTATTGTTGTTGCTGCTGCTTAGAATATAGTACATAAATCCTGGCCACAAAGTAATGCTAGGTTCTTCACTATTTTCAAAAATTAGTTCAGTTTTCTTAGGATTTCTCTCTTCCCCTTGAAAGCATGGGTCACACGCAACTTTTCTGCTACCATTATACTCTCTGTGCTTCTGCTATGTCATCAAACAAATTAATTAGTTGTTGGCAAGCCCTATTACCTAACTAGACTTATTTGTATTAGTGCAAACACACACACACACACACACACACACACACACACACACACACACACACACACACACACAAACATAATATATAATGGATAATTGTCAAGACTAATCACTTAAACAGTTATATAAAAAGAGTTACATAAAAGTAATCCTACTTATATTATTCACTAAGTATTTGGCTTATATTATTTACTAAATATTTGAATAAATTACTGCTGATGCTATGATATTGGTTGTAGTTATAGATAACTGTTTTTTTTTAATTTATATGGCTTTATACTTGGTAGGTTCACAGCAAAAACAGAGTAGATATCAATTAATGTATAATATTTACTCCATGAGATATCTCTTGAAATGACTTTTAGTTGAGTAATAAAAGAAAAATCTGTGGCAAAAGTATTTAAAATCTTTCGCTTAACATTTTATGAGGCCATTAACACATAAGAAGTACTGTTCATGTTTATGTATTTCCCTATAAATTTTAAGTGTGCTCTCTCATCTACATCTTTGCTTTGTTTCAATTTTCTGGTCTGCTTTAGCATTTGTATCCTCTATCATTAGTTTTGAGAAAAACAACTTTACAATCCTTTAGAGACTGATGAGTTTGTCTGTCTTCTATTTGCATTGCTAGGAAGCTTTAAAATGTCTTTTATCACCTTCATTATATGGATGAAGAAACTTGGGCATTTATTTACTAAGTTTGCTATTTGACTTTCTGAAACTTCAATCCCTCTGCTGTCTCAGTAGAGTGACATGGGAGTGAAGTTACATCTCCATCTAAGAACTATAATGCATGACTTGGATACTTTTAGGTAATTTTAAGATGACTAGCAGCATGGGAGGAGTAAAAGTGGGGAGTGAAAGACAAAATTTACATTCACAAACACAAAAGTAAAAGGCAAAATCCAAACAGGAACTTTAATTATCTAGAGTTGTCAGTAGATGAAGAACTAGAGTACACCAACCAAAATTCCAACTCTTTTATGATAAGTTCCATGAATTTGTAGGATTTTGTAATCTTCTATCTGCCATGCATGCACATGAAGAATATAGCAAAATTTGAATTATATATAATTAATAACAATCCCAGATAGTAAGACTAGTAATATTATCCCCAAGAATACATTTTCAAGATCAGGAAAAACAATGTAATCACAAACAGAAAGTAAACCAAGATCATAGGATTTAAAAATTTTAAATTGATTTCTCATACCTAAGAAACTGCACATTTATATGATGCCCATGGGGCTTTTAAAGAATTTCCTATTCTAATGTATACATAATCTTGAATTTGAGATATAAATGTAAGAATAAGTCATTGGTATATATTTCTGATTTCATGTTAAAATATTAGTCAACTTTTGTACAGTAATAAGAAATCTAAGATACTTGCTTCTTTATTATACTTAAAATCTTAAATTTTACTACTATTACTTGGCAGTGAGTTACATGTAATTGGAGCTAATGATATGATAGCAGTATAAATATGTACAAGAAAGAGAAATCAAAATGAAATAGCATTGATTCAGGTCATGTTTTACAAACTTAATCAGTGAACCATCATTTATCATATCTGACATACCTAGATATGAGCCTTGCACTGAGCTTTAGATATGTCAACCCTTGAATCTAAGAAAGCTTTTGGATTGGGCCAAGCCCACAGTTTCTGTAAACTGTCAATCTTTGCTGTATTTGTATAATGGATTCTTTATTCAAATCTAGGCAGAAATTGATAGAATATCTAAATTTTCTTATACATCAATCTAACTCTTGCAAAAATCAACAAGTATTCCTCCACTAATACTGCTTAGAAATGGAAAATTAGTTGTTCCCAGGAAAAAAGTACTCTAATTTGTTATCCAGTACCAAGTGGTCATTTCTAAAAATCATTTACATTTTGATCAACACTAAATGAAATTTATTAGTTGTATGCCTATATTTACTCACTGATATGTGTATATGTATGTATGGATATACACACACACATATATATATACATATATACACATATGTGTATGTATCTATACATACACACACACACACACACACACACATATATATATATATATATATATATATATATATATATATAATGCACATATATGTGTGTGTTATAAGTATATATATAATAGTTTTTTAAAGGCCATGATTTTAAGAGGGAGCTCAGGTGCAAAGGAGGACATGGAGAGATGGGAGAAATATAAATACAATAAAATGTACAGAATATAAAAAATTTGAATACAAATGATGTCATTCCCAATCTTGTGATTTAATACTATAAATAGAGCTGACATTTTATAAAACCTCTGACAATATTTTTTTAAGACACTACAAATCTCTTTCTCAGACTGAAATCCTAAATTAGCACAAATATATGTTATTTTCATTTTACCAGGTTGACTTTTTTTCTCAACTGGCAAATTATAAGCCCTTCACTATTTCAAGCTGAGTAGTGTTCACAGAAATTTCAGATACATGAACACATACATTTGATTTACATGTATATGTGCATATCTGAGAGAGGGGGGAGAGGGGGAGGGAGAGAGAGAAAGGGAGAGGGAGAGAGGGAGAGAGGGAGAGAGAGAGAGAGAGAGAGAGAGAGAGAGATGAGAGATTGGGACAATTATTTTTCAGTCCCTCCATTTGTAACTGAAGAAACTATCCCTAAATGAATGTAAGTAATCCAACTGTATTTTTATCCATACTAGCTTTAAGAGCCAGAATTTTTACTTAGAGTTGTATGAATTCATAATAAAATGCTTTTTATGAGCAATAACCAATATAGGCCAATATTATTTCATTTTTGAAAGTAAAAGATCTTTCATTAGTTATCAGATATGAGTGTGATACTAGCAAAATAAATAAAATATTAGTTCTGTTTGCTTTGGGAACCATTTTTAAGTGGGCAATGAATCCCAATAATCTGATTTCTGCATGAAGTGTTATATATTAATGAAGTAAGCCAACTGACAAAACATTTGCAGTATCCTACTGAAAGGTTATGGTTGATTTAATCCTGTCTCAAGAAATTACAGTAGATTTTAATATTCCTTCTTAACACATTAAATTTAGACAAACTCAGGCAATCACTTTGAAAGTCTTTGTGAATAAAGAGAATGAAAGACTAACTCAGAAAAGCAAAGCTAAGTAGAAACAGCTTTTGCTTTGATCAATTATTTCAAACGCCTCAAAGTGGTCAAATTACTTCTCTCCAGATCTCCAATTGTATTAGAAAATTCCCAGTGTAAAGAGACATTGAATTCCAGCTGGCTTAGTCTACATGTGGCACTTTCAATGCTTCCTGAATTCTAAAAGAACACTAGGATGTATCTGGGGTTAGAATAGTAAGCTTGTGGGTGGGCTGATAACTAGAAAGCAAGCTGAATCATAATGGAAATGAGGGGAAAAAATGCACTGCTGGGAGCTTAGAAGCCGAGAGACTAGGACTGACATAAACATGATCACCACCCCTCCAAAGGACAATGCCATCTGGTTCACAGCAGACACATTTATCAGAAATAACAGACCCATGGGTTCCTCATTTGCTCTCTTGCTGTGTGTTGAGGAGCATATTGGAGCAGTTTATCAATATGGCTCAGAGGTAAGACCGACTTCTTTGGAAGCTCGAGACTGTTCCCTCTCAAATAAAGGAGGCAAGTGAACATTTTTCATTTTTCTGAATTGACATAAAAAAGTATGCATATTTCCAAGTTATCAAATGGTGTTATGATTCAGGCATACCTTAATTTAAAAAAAAAAGACATCCTTATTGGTGATCTATAGATAATTCACTGTTATATTATGCCCTTTCATAGGCCAGGGCAAAACCTTTCAGGGAGTAATAAGTAAGAAAGCTCAAAACATTCCATTTTTAATATTCTCTTTTTATTTTTTCAATTTTTTATTAGATATTTTCTTCATTTACATTTCAAATGCTATCCCGAAAGTCCCCTATACCCTCCCCCCACCCTGCCCTGCTCCTCTACCCACCCACTCCCACTTCTTGGCCCTGGCATTCCCCTATACTGGGGCATATAAAGTTTGCAAGACCGAGGGGCCTCTGTTCCCAATGATGGCCGACTAGGCCATCTTCTGCTACATATGCAGCTAGAGACATGAGCTCTGGGGTACTGGTTAGTTCATATTGTTGTTCTGCCAATATTCTCTTTTAAAATGTTGCTTTGATGAGTAAAATTCAAAGTTAGCTTTGACTTGGGTGCTGTGAGTTTTCCACTATCTGTGTGACATAAAAGACAAGAAAAGATAAAGACAGCACACATGTTCTTATACCAAAAGAAGCCACTCCTGTTTTGTCCTAAAAAGATGGCCAATGAGTTTCCTTCTTCAGGCTACTTTTTCCTAAAGAAGGAACAATGTAGAAAGGATAAGTGTCTTGCATATCTGCACAAATGCTTTAGAGAAGATGATGCAGGTTTTGATAGCAGTACCCTTTACACAAGCATATTCATGCTCACGGGTGGTGCTACGTTTTCATATACATTTCATGAAATTTACTTGAGGAGGACAAGTGTTTGTAGTGGGTAAGACATCAATCCTCAGAATCAGCATAAACACAGAACCTAAGTATTGACTGTGGCATTAAGGATAGGTGAGTGATGAGATTCTCCTTTCTGATAATTGTATAACTATAGGAAGCATTAATTTTATTTCTTTTATGTCAAATTATGACTATCTTAATGTCTTCCGATTATGCAAGTACTCTCACAGATTTTCAGGTTCAAAGTCTGCTATTATGCTCTCTAGTTTAAAGGGGACATGTCAGCAAGACTGTTCCTCCCTAAGGTTCTAGGGGAATTTTCACTCCCAGCTTTCATGGCTGCTTGCATTATTTGGCTTGTAGCTCTCTCCGATTCTCAAGCACAGAGTGCTCAAGGATGACCTTTGCCTATAACATTACTGCCTTCTCCAACTCAGCCTTACATATTTTAGAGGCTTTAGAATTTGACTCACAGATAATGCAAGAAAATTTTAATAATTTCAGCTAACTAACAGCCATACTTTTTGACACATAGCATAATGTATTGACTGGGTTCAGAAGTTAGGGCGTGTTGGTTCAAGGTACTACAGTTGCTGTGAGAAGCACGGTCTCTGGAGCGATACTGGATTGTATCCCAATGACAAATCGTACGAGCTCTGAAACTCGATTATTGATTTTTATCTCCCCATGCCTCGGGTTCCTCACTTAGAAAATATATTTGTGGAGTGTCTCTATCATAAAGCTCTTATGAAGATGAAGTGAAATTGTGGGAAATAAAATCATGCCAGGAAGTTTTATAAAGGAGAGCAGGTTGAGACTCAAGAGACTCAGTGGCCACACCCCTGAGGCTTAGGCAACTCCCAGTTCCCTGCCAGACTCCTGACATGGAATAGGTGCCATGCTTCTCACATAAAAGTAACATGTCCTCTGGTCAAGATGGTCCAGAACAGAGTTCTCCATACTAATGAGATACCTGGAGACCCAGAGGGCTTAGCAATAAGCTTCCTTTCCCAGGCATTCCTCCATGAAAAGGGTATTTAATCTCAGGCCTACACTGAAAAGTTGAGTATGGTTTTATACATCAATTTTCCACCAAGATAATATACTGGTTAGAGCCATGGACTGTTTTTAATCAAGATCCACTGTGGGAAGCCATGAAGGAGGCCTTTGCCTACATAGGTGCAGCTTAATTCTCTTTAGAAGGTCTCTCTGCCCTCCCAGCCAAAACTGCCACCAAGTCTGCCTCTGCCAAGCTAAGGACAATCCTTCATGGGACAAGCTGGATTTCCCTTTCCCCTGGACCTTAGCTAGACACTGTCTCAATTCCATGGCCCAGACTCCATTCTCTGTACTTTCCTACCTCAAGTCTCTGAGCTCGCCTACAGCCCAGCATGAACCCAGGTGGTAGTGTGGCATAAGCACAAACTTCCCATGTTCAGCTTCCCCAAGATACCATGCCCTATGGTGGAGCTGACATAGACCAACATGAGCTGTGTGTGTGTTTGTGTGTGTGTGTGTGTGTATATGTATGTGTGTGTGTGTGTGTGTATATATATATATATATATATATATATATATATATATGCATGTATATATACATATATAATATTATATAATATATAAACATATATAAAATATGACAAAAATGTTGGAGTTGTAACAATGATTCCTACTGCCCCAAAACTCTTGTGTTGACAGGACCAACTGGCTGAGCAATGAGTACCTAGTGAGTCTTAGAGAGCTCTCACACATCTGGACTCACTTATTTGTCCTGATTTAGGCTAGATGTTCGCATGAGTGACAGATTTTAAGTCCCAGAGTCTTGGCATTTTCTTTCATGAGGGTCTGTATAATAGCTGCTTTCATTTCTACCACTGCAATGACTTTCTCATATCAATCCAAACACCACAAATTTAGCATCTAAAACATACAAAGTGTTCATCTTATAGATTCAGAAGTCTATCAGGCTTTTCAAACATTCTTTCTAACTTACTGGTACTGAAATCAATGCATTTGCAAGCTGTGTTCAAGGAGTTTTACAGATAATCCTCAGGCTGCTGACCAAAGAACAGTTCTGCATAGAGGACTCCATAACTGACTGTCAGCTGACCATGAGCCTCTCTCGAATTCTAGAAATTAGCTAGCTCCTTTGGTTTGTGACCCCATTTTCCACTTTCAAGAGCAGTCATGGTGGATGCAACCTCCTCATGCCATATGGGCTACCATCTGATGGGTCATCCTGCTTTACCCTTCTAAGGCTTGTGTGATTAAATTGAGACCAAATGGATAGTCTGTCTACCACAAGATTTTTAATGACATCAGCAAGGTATGATTGCCATACTGTGTAGCACATTCCCAGAATCTATAGACTAAGGTAGAGACATCACTCCTCTCCACCCATCCAGATTATTAGGTTCACATATGTCTAACTCCTTTTTTAGAACTTATGACTGCAAAAGAAAATGAAATATGGCTGAGAATTTCTTTAAAATATGAACTGGTACAGAAGTAGAAGTATCTTTCAAAAGTAAAATAAGAAAAGAAGGTCATAGTAGATTTCAAAGACTGTGGGCAGGAGTTGTTTTCAGACACCAAAGCTATTATCATCGCCAACGTGCCAAAGGCAGTCACTCGAATTCTACAAAGCATTGGGAGAAAAATGAGCAAAGACACATTAGCTTTACTCATAAAATTCAGAAAAGGTTTCCACGAAGTTGTGTTTAACTTGAGTTTTGTAGTATGTGGGTAGTTTAATGGAATGGTAGGAGAAATCTCGTTAAGAGAAGAGAAAATCAAGTACATAGCTGTGCATCTTGAGAAAAACAATTTGAATATGTCCCTCTCCCTCCATTTCTCCCTCCCTCCCTCCCTCTCTCCCTCCCTCCCTTACTTTCTCTCTCTCTCTCCTCCTCCTCTCTCTCTCTCTCTCTCTCTCTTCCTTTCTCTCTCTCTCTGTGTATGTGTTTGAGAAAGAGAGAGAGGTAGAGAGAGAAAAAAAGAGAGAGAAGAGAGAGTTCTGACATACATGTGCAAGACTGTGTGTTTATAGAGTGTACAAAAACCAGAATTGTCAACATTATGAAATTATTAATCTCGATTGAGTGAAATAAACCATTGTTTTTGCCCATAGAGCTAGAGAGCATCTTTATTTTGCACAAAATGCAAGCACTTTGTTAATTGAAACTCCTTAATACTTATTTTGCATGAGATCCAGTTACTATGGTGATGTGCCAAATACAAACTCTAATTTTGTCTGTATTCTATCAAAAAATAAAATGACTGACTACATGGAGTAGATATTAATTCAAATTACTCTGAACATAAGAACACTAGTAAACTCTAAGTGAAATGAGACTAGTTATAAAATTGATATTTCATTTTTAGATGAGTAATTAGTTAAAATTATAGTTACAGTTCTTAACAAGACATCTTCTCAGTAAGGAGGGGGGATAAACACACCTATTTTTAAATTCTGATCTGAGAAGCTTCACCCAGCAGCTGACTCACACAGATGGAGACATCCACAACCAAATATGGGATGGAGTTTTGGGACTCTCATGGAAGAACAGGAAGAAGGATTGTGGCCTCTAAGGAAAAAGGAACTCCACAAGACCAAAACGCCAACTAAACTGGACGCTTGGGACTCTCAGAGGCTGAACCACCAACCAAAGAACATATACAGGCTGGACCTAGGCCTCTCTGCATATATGCAGCATATATGCAGGTTGGTCTTCATGCAGGACCCAAACAACGGGAGCAGGTACTACTCCAAAAGCTGTTTCCTGTACATGGAATATACTCTTCTTGCAGGGATGCCTTGTAAGACCTCACTGGGAGATAATAGGCCTAGCCTCACAGAGACTTAAAGTGACAAGGTAAGGGGATACTCAGGGGAGAGGAGAAGGGAAGGGGGAATGGGTGACGGATTACAGGAAGGTGTGACCAGGAGGGGTGCTAGCGATTGGATGTAAAGTGAATAATAATAATAATAATAATAATAATAATAATAATGGTAATAACCAATAAATTTTTTAAAATGGTAAGAGTAACAGAATTAAAATCTAGGTGTATTGGATTTTACAAGTAGAAGGAGAGATAAGAAAGAGAAGACTGTGAGCACTATACTCTTTGCCAGTACAGAGTTAATCTACATCTTCCAGTGGTCATCACATTTAATATTTCCAAAAATCTGATGACAGATTCCATAATGCCTTTCATAGATAAAAAGAAATTGAGACTCACAGGAAAGAGGTAAATGTACCATAGCATACCATACCATTCCACTAATAGTGGGGTTTGAACCCAGTCCTATCTGACTTTATGGAGATGCTCATTCCTACAAGGTTAATGTACAGTGTGTTATGTCTAGGAACCAGGCAGTAACTGCTAAATCTGAAGACAAAATATATGCCAGCAGATACCATCCATGTTACACTATGAACATCTTTTGGATTATAAAGTCATTAGACTCCAAGTAACTTTTCAAAGATATTTGTGATGGGTCAAGGCACAGGACAATTGCTAATCTTGGGGTAGTGTGATTAACTTTGTTTCCAGTATGGACATAAGAATGAAGGTGATTGTGAGGAAATTTGATTAAGGATGGTTGTATATGGAGGTGAATGAGCTTAAAACACTGAATTATACTGGCTAGATACTCATCTGATAGAGAAGAGAGACAAAAAAAATGGTTTATTAGTTGGCTATGACTTCTGTATAGACTATCACAAGCCCTGTCTTAGTGAAGAAAAAGTTTACTTGTTCGCAGGTATGGTGACAGGAAATCCAAGGATTTTTAAGAGGTTGGTTACTTAAGAGAATGCCAGAAAGGATAACCTCTAAATCTCTCTCGTCGTTGACAAGTGGCATTCTCTTTTGGTCTGTTTCCAAACTCCATTACCATATGACTCCAGAGATGTTCATGTGAACATCTACACTAACAGTCTCATTTTAACTTTAAAGGAAAGACCCAGTCTTCAAATGCATTCACATTCTAAGAAGCTAGAAGTCATGACCTCAAACAATGACATGTTTGCCATGTTTTATGGGGGTGGTGGGTGAAGAAACATAATTAAGCTCATAACACAATGGGGATACACCAGAAGAGTCAATGAGAATTTTAAGTATATAAAATAAATCATATGCTATTGATGTTATGGTTATATATAATTATGCTAAAATCAATTTTGATTTATTATGCAAATGAATAATCATAGGGTTAACTATGCCCTGTATTTGTATTTCTATTGCTACTAAATAAGAATACATAGTCTCTGATTTCAACTCTAAATCGTAATCTGGTTTAAGATACAGTTTTAATTTTGTTTAGGTGCTGTTCTGGTTTTTGTCTTTTATTCTTACTTTTGTAAGCCCCAAGAACAGCTACTGGGATGTTCAGTACTTATTTCAAGAGAAAAATTATTCTTCACTATTATGAGCTCCTTTTTGATCAATTCCTGCCTACAGTTGTAACTTAGGAGGCTGAGGGGAAATGAAGAAATGAAGAATGGGAGACCCAAAGGCCTCCAAGTGCTACACTGAAAATAAAGATCAGCATTTAGTTTACTTTATCAGCAAACAGGCAGACAGAAATTGGATGTTTTACATTTTCTTAATGGGCTGTCCTTCCCTTACTTATTATATAATCAAGTGGCCCATTAGTATGGTGCCATTGTTGCCTTAATGATAGCGCCTAAACATGTGAACAGCAAGGCAATAATTTCACAGTAAGAGGTGAACACTCTATACTTTAATTTATTTTGTCAGTGGACAAAGATTTATTTTTTAAAGCTACCAAGGTTTTTGTGGCTTGCTCTTGTTTAGGGCCTGAAATTGGTTGTCAGGAGTAAGCAGGGCTGAAATATTACATGTACTGAACAAATGGAACAAGGTGGTATTCTCTAGGATATCTTTAATGTGGAAGGAAGACAAAGTTTTTATAGAGAAAGCTGGCATGATAATATTGCAGCCATTTGGTTTGGACTATCAGGTCACTGGAATTCTAAAGATGGAGGATGACCAGTTGGATGTCAGTCATAGACAATTTAATTAAGGAGATTGAATGCATTTAGTAAATGCAAGTGGACCATACAGCACATTTCACTGTAGCATCTAACATGCTATGGCTATTTAACAAAATGCTCAGAATTATGTTTGACAGATCAATTATTCATCAAATTGATGGGGAAACATTGACACAAAAGTACATCTTATTAACTTAGAGAAAAGTTTTCAATAATATTGTCACTTTTTATTAAAGGCACTATCTGCAAGTACAGTCGCTTTACACTTTAGTAATCAAAATACTGTGTACTCAGCCAAAATCTGAAGCAGCATTCTATAAAAGCTCTGTGGGCAAAAGAATATTCCTTTCCTTACTCATTAAGAAGGCTTTTCTCCAAAGAGGGGTATTGTTGTTTAGCTACTATGGGGGGGGGTGTCAAACCAGAAACAGCCAAACATTCTGACATTTCAAACATTCAAACATTTCATTCTGAGGTACCTCAGAAAGAACGCCCCTTGATGTTCCTAGTGCCCTTTTCATGTGTCTAACCTTCAGTTTCTGGCATTTGAACACCATGCCACAAGATTATGATAGACAACTAATATGTTCTCTTCAGTGTAAGGTATGATTACAGTAATCGTGTTTTCCAATGAGTTACTGTCTTCACATCCATGTCCTTGGATGGGAAACTTCAGTGTGACATAGGGCTGATGTGGCATTGTAGAAATGACAGTGTGCAACTTCACAGGTGAGGTTGTTAAAAAAATCCTAGCTTCTGCATTGGTTGTTCTCTTTGATTACTGGCTAGAAAGGAACTTAATCACTATGAGCACAAATGCTCTAGTAGGCTTATTGAGAAATTCTTTTTAGAGAGAAGGCCTCCCATCAACAATCGGCACCAGGTGACTGGCCATAGTAAGAAACTGCTCTAACAGTTGTCACTAAAGTGAATGATGACTCAGGAATAAGTCAAGGTTGATAGAAAGATATGCACCCTCATGTTGCACAAAACAATGAAATAGTACTTTGGGAGCATTTTCTTAGGGACAGTAAGGGTTAGTTTTTAGTATTAACTTGATAAAGTACAAAGTCATCTTGGAAGTTAGAATCTTAATGGAGAAATTATCCAGATCACATTGTCTTGATGAATCTTTATTAGATACATCTAGCATGGAACACCTCCTCAGTCCTAGAGTGTTCTTACAAAGATAAATGCATGGAACATCCGCACATAGGTACAAACTGTCCATTCTTATGAGAGGTTTTTTTGATTGATGATTAATATGAGATGGCTCAGGCCACTCAGGGAAGCACCACTCTTAGACAGGTGGGCTTGCACTGTCTAAGGAAGCTAGCTGAACACACGACACTATAGCAAGCCTATAGGCAATATTCCTCCATGGACTCTGCTTCAAGCGCCTGCTTAAGTTCCTGTTTCAACTTCTCTGTGTGATGGAATATGACCTGGAAGTGGATGCCAAATAAATCCTTGTCTTCCTTAAATTGCTTGTTTATTACAGAAAATAAAGAAAACCATACTAGAATAGGTGGTGGTAGCTAACCAATACATTAATGTACTCTAACACTGAAATTCCCAGCCTTTCTCATCTATGAAATGTGACATATGAACTCAGATTTTTAATGCATGTGTGAGTGTTCCATGCATCTATCTCTTTTAGAACAGTCTAGAAAGGATTGGTTGTTCAACACTAGATAGATCCAGGCTAAGCTCATCAATATTTTATTATCTCCTGCTTGTCAAAGAAAATGAATTCAACGTTGAACTATTAGATAAACATAACTGAAAAGATAATACAAATGTAACCTTGTAATTGGTCAAAATATGCTACTCTTTACATGGCTGAGGGTACAATTGTTTAGTCATTTGAACCTGCCAGTGTATGTATAAAGGTCTGCTGGGTAGACAAAGAGCTGTAAAACAAGCTGAGCAGCTGTTCTTTTCCTGGCAACAACTGGAAATACCTCTTCTTTCTCTAGTAACTATTTTCCCCTTTCCCATTGGAGAGACTAATGGGTGGCAAGGAATATTAATATAATTTAAAATTTTTAAAGACTTGTATTTTTTAAACACACACACACGTGTGTGTGTGTGTGTGCGCTAAGGAATCAGGAATGAATTGTAGGGTCCCTGAGGAAATATTGTACTAGCCATTTACAAGAAGATTCCATCTAGCCCACTAGTAATAAAGAGACACAGCCATTCTTTTTACCACCTGCGTGGAAGCCCTGAAGCAGTTCATCTTTAGAGTAGGTAGGATACTGTGCTGCTGTTTCCTGGAAATGATTAGGGTGCATTTCTCTTGCCTCCATCTACATTTGTTGGGATTGCTTTCTCTGGTCAAAAACTATAAGTTTATAGTAGAATGAAAGAAAAAGAAGAGAATTGCTTCAGTCTCTGGAACTTAAAGTCACAGAAAAGGGAAATAGAAAAAGTGACTATCAGAGTAAAAGAGAGCAGTGATAGTAACTTGAAAAGTAGACGTAAGAAAACAATGAGTATAAATATTAAACAATAAAATAGATAAAAATTTTTAAAAAGTGATAACTCTACAATGAATAGTCCCTTTCCCCCAGCCCTCCTTCTGCTTCAAAAAAAAAAAAAAAACCACCACAAAACAATATCAATTCCATCCTCTGAATGTCAAAGATCTAGAAATCACACTTGACCCCTCTTTTCTGCCATATCACATATCCAATAGATCATGGATCTCACTGTCTCTACCTCCCTTTGTTATGCTCTGTAATCCATTTATTTTTAATCCCTTACACTGCTACCAAGTTGGTTTGAATAACCATTGCCTGGCCTAGATTGTGGCACTGCTCTACAAATATGTCTTCTGTTTTTTAGCTTCACTATGTGTGGTCAATTCTAAATGCAAAACCTTACACTCTTTGCTTCCAAAACCTACCCCAATTACTTAGCATAACATTATGCCAGAATTTGTAACTCTTGGCTTCCAAGTTATCACCCTAGTTTCAACATTTCTCCCTCTCCTTGTTGTTTTCTAGAGCAGGGATAATCCCAGTCTCTTCCTACAACATACTTGATTCATAATATGCTCCTGAACCTGTACTCATGAATACCTTTCACTATCATGTAAAGGCCATTGCCTTTCCCCTTCTAATGTTGGCACAAACATTAGTAATTTCTATTAATGACTACCTTTAATGCTCTTCCAACTACCTACTCCACTTTACACAAGTGCTTATAACAATATAGCACACTGCTCTGGAACGTCCAGCATGTGTCTGCAAAGACACGGCCACAGCAGTCCTGAGAGATTGGTTCACAGTGCTGTGTGAACCAATCTCTCAGGGCTGCCATAAAAAATCTTCACAAGCCAATGGCTCCAAATAGTATAGATTTTCCTACCTCACTGTTTTACAGGTAAGAGTATGTTAGAGGGACTGACCTTCCTCTGGTGTCTGCAACAGAGATCTCTTCCTTGCTTTCTTCTGACTATGGTAGTTGATCAACATCCTCGATACTCCTTGGATTTCAGTTGCCTAATTCTCAAATGCATTCCTTTTCCATTGCATTCTGCGTGGTGACTCTGCTTCTTCTCATCAGGTCACTAGTCAGACACCACCAAGGGTCCAAAGTACTTTACATTGATGTAATCTTCATATGACAGATGTATTATATTAACTAATGACCCAGTGATCATGTGATGTCATATGCTCTGGCAAGCAGAACTTTGTTTAGGGGAAGAACAAAATGTCCCACAATTCCTAAAATGTTTTTAATGAAACAAGTTAAGGCACAAAAGTGGCACATGATCATAAAAATGTATTTTTTTCTGGGAGTACTTTGAGAGACATTTCCTTAGTTAAAGCAGATCTGAACGGGTAGGCCTGCAGTGAGATGGACCTTACTGTCTTTAATGCTCCCTTTGTTGGTCAATTTACAGAAAAGATCTTGTTACAATAAATATTACAAGGTATTAATGTGATTTTATATTTAAAAATGTGATTCCTTAATATATAAGGAAAATGCATATATCAATAAATAATGATCATAGACAGTTTAATATTGAGTGTGGTTTTTCAGTCTTCCAGGCCACCTTATCCTTTCTGTTTTAAAGTCATCACAAGGGTCACTGTCTCAGGGAATTAGATGGCATCAATGCACTTTAGCATTAGTGAGAAAAAGAATCAACATGTCATCATAAATGAGACAGTGACTGCTACATTTTTATTTGCAAGCATATGCTCTGCTTTAATTTCATTAATATGCAGCCTTATTTCGAAATCCCATGATGTTCTAATCCTTTTTATTTTTAATAATAAATTATAAGTACATGATAAATAAGCAAATTATGGGATAGTTATTCTGTTCCGGAACTCATCACAGTTTTCCAACTTCTTATTGTTTACTTCCTTCAGAAGCAGATCTGAAAGGACAGGACTGCAGTGAGATGAACCCTCAGAATACACATTTGTGATCAGAAGCAACAATGTGCAATCATCTATAATCAGAGTCACCAATGACACACAATTTAAACAAATAAGTTTGCAAGTTAGGATCAGGGGGAAACATTCTGTTTTCTAGGTAAACCAATTCCTCACACACTTGAATGCACCCACACACCAATGCATACACATTTAATTACAGACCAAAAAAAATTACAAAAAACTAAAGTGTTAATGAAGAGGAATGCCTTATCCATACATTCCAGTACTAATAAGTTGTGTACAACTGATGGTCCTTTGGATGGTTTAAGTAGCAATACATAATTTTTAGTGGCTCTGCTGTAATCTGAATTTGTTTACCATGGTCATCAATTCTCTTCACTATAATAAATTATTCCTAGTAGAGATAATTTCTCAAAATCCATCAGAGATGCATGAGGAAAAAAAAGTACTTGCATTTTAAATAATAAGTCAGCTGACTCAAAGCTCATTTAAGTGATGCAAGGATATTAAATTGGTACTTGAGTCTTATAAAATTACATGAAAGTGACAACAAAAATTGCAAAAACTTAAGACATATTTATCTAGAAGGTAAGAAAACTAGGAAAAATGAGGAAGAGCTGCTATCATGCTCAAGAGCTAACTCTTGAGAGAACCTACTATTATTGTCTTGAATTACTAGTAATGACTAATTAATTTTAATCATTCTTTTCTCATGGTTTTGCAGTCTTCTATTTTTACCTTTGTACATGTGTTTATAATTCTTGGGTTGTCATTGTATTCAGCTGTTTGCTTCTTCTATCACTCACTGACTTCCTTAATGGTCCTAGGATCTATTTTAATTATTTAGGTTTATCTACCAGTAACTATAAAGCCCAGCTTAGAGCTTGGGCTCTGTGCTTGCATTTGCAATAACTTTTTAACTAACCTTCAACATGTATCTTAACTCCTACACCTCGGACACCCTTGTTAAACTCTGCTATGTTTGTCTCCATCATACCAATGCACCAACACTAAATGCTCATTCCCCAAATCACAAATTAAGAATGATAACACATTCTAAGTTATAAAATATATGTGACATAAATCATTATCCAAGTGGCATAGTTTAATGTATAAAGAGAATTTATTGCTTGCAATATTATTGCTTGATTTCGGAAGTATTAAACAGTGTGGTACTACTGATGTCAAGCGTGTAGGAAATTGGTAATGAGTATTCATTATTTACCTGTGCTTTGAACATTCTAGTTGTTGCCTCTATCACATTTTGCACAGGATATGTAATCAGACAGTCCAAATTCTAATTGCTGCTTTGCTTATTAATTCTGTCTGGATTTAATGAAATCATTAACACCTTTTGATCACAGGAGAATGAAAGTTACAACCTGAAATAACCTCATCCGGAATTATACAGATGCAAAGAAGACTTGCTTTGTTGATTGCATTTATCAATACATTAATTTACTAATAAACTGTTTTTCACTCACATCTATCCCATCAGCAATTTAGTACCTCCTTACTATGAACAAGAACTTCATCTATTTGAAAGGTACAAAATGTAGTTTCTGAGTTCAAGTTATACAATCGCATGTAGCATGCAGAATGCGATAAAACAAAGGCATCGGGAAAAACTGAAAAGTCTATAATACAAGGTTTTTAATATTTAACAAGTTGAAAAGTTTTTTTTTCTTCCATTTTTTATTAGGTATTTAGCTCATTTACATTTCAAATGCTATACCAAAAGTCCCCCATATCCACCCACCCCCACTCCCCTGCCCACCCACTCCCCCTTTTTGGCCCTGGTGTTCCCCTGTACTGGGGCATATAAAGTTTGCAAGTCCAATGGGCCTCTCGAAAAGTTTTTAAAAATCATTGATCAGCATGATTACTTTTTCAAATCATTGATTATAATGAAACATGTAAGGCAGATTGCAACTTTGGGATCAGATGCTGAGTATATATATTAGTGTCACCTTGAATTTGTAGTTTTAACTGTCTGAGTCACTGTGCTTTTATCTGGGCAGTAACATGCAAACAAGTGTTCTCATTAAACGGGATGATGCAAAGTGCAGAATGTTCAACATGTAATAGGGAGGGGAGGTGCAAAACATTTATCCCGGTAATCTGGGCCTGAGGGGAAGCATGTCAGTGCATGTTAAAAAGTATTTCCTGAGTTTGAGGCCAGCCTGGTCTACAGAGTGAGTTCTAGGACAGCCAGGGCTATACAGGGAAACCCTATCTCGAAAAACCAAAAAAAAAAAAAAAAAAAAAAAGATGTATTTTGGGAATTCCAACCTAGATATAGGTAATGGGGACCAGAAAGTGATTGTCAAAAGGAAAAATATTTAAGAGAGAGAAGATGAAACAGATGGAACAAATAACTAAAAACTAGGGTAGCCACTAGGGCTATCATGGAATGCTTTGTTCTTCCAACTAGCCCTCAAAGCCTCTTGAAGTGAAGTGGGTTTTTAAAGTATATAATTTTGGACACTGACTGCTCTGTAAAACCTACTTCTTCAAACTATATCTTTCTGTTCATCCTTTCTCCCTGCCTAAAGTTCAGTATTAGTTTCAAGTTATTCTTGCATTTAAAATGTAATCCTGTTAGATAAAACCAATATTCATGACTATCAGGAATTTCTGTGTTTTGTGCTTTTTATACTTTATTATTATTGAATATTATTGAGAAGTGTGTGTGTGTGTGTGTGTGAGAGAGAGAGAGAGAGAGAGAGAGAGAGAGAGAGAGAGAGAGGGAGAGAGAAAAGAGAGAAGAGAGAGAGAGAGAGGAAAGAGAGAGAGGGAGGAGAGAGAGGGGGAGGTGGGGAGAGTTCAGTCTTAAGTGTCGGGAAACCATTTTTCTCAAATTTTACCTGAATAGAATAGGAGAGATAGATGATAGGTAGATAGATAGGTAGGTAGGTAGGTAGGTAGGTAGATAGATAGATAGATAGATAGATAGATAGATAGATAGATAGATGATAGATAAATAGATAGACACATTGACAATGAACAGTTACAAATATTTGCCCACTTTACCACATATAGTCATATAGTTTACCCAGTCCAAACCCACCTCATAATTATTTTAAATCCATGCAGAGAAAACAGGAAAGGCCCTTTCTCTTCTTGCTTTAGTTTCTAGATCTGTTCCTGTCTAACAGTCAACTGTGCACTAGTTAGTGCTTAGAATCAGGGCACTGTTGCTTCATCCTTCCATCCTTCAAGGACAGCTCCAGATCCCTGCTTATGGTCCTCCCCACTGATCTCTTAGTTCTATGCCAAATTGCTCAGTATTTTCTAGGATGCTGAGTTCACTGCTTTAACAAGTGAGCTTTTCCCTTCTCTCAACCTTTGAAAAGTCACAATCTCTGGAGAGAAAATACGGAGATAAGCAAGATGAACCTGGAACAGACAAATGTGTGCAGTCATTATGAAGTGAGCCTTGGAACAAGTAGCTAAGTGGGAATGTTGAGAATTGTGGGATACAATGTTGAGAATTGTGCTTCAACAAGGCATTCTAGATCAATCTTAACCTGGAAATCATCACTCTAACCAAACAACATATTTCACATATTTTTTTCTGAGTTGGTGATGTCAAAATATGTTGTCTTAATGAGTTAGAACTTTGCTATCATTCGATATTTGCTTTGATAATAATTCTTATTCAATATAGAAAAAACACACTTGAAAATCTGTAAGGATCTGTTAGAACAAAATCTTCCTCCCAAGTCAGTAAACTTGTTTTTTTTTTTCTTCTATGAAGTGCTCTTAAGGCTTCTAACTGCTCTCTCTAGACAATATTATGGACTAACAGGAGAGGTAATCTGAGATGCAAGATGAATATTAAGTTGAGATGTCTCAGAAACCCATCTCATGGGTATAATAAAAAAATTAGAATATACAGAGCACTTAAGTTTTGTTTTAGGCCCACGTTGTATCAAAAATGAGACCTGACAAGGCACTCATGCTTGGGATTAAGTTATAGATTACTCTGTCCATCTCCGTGATCTCAGCTCTGTGGGCTTAGAGGGGCTCACTGCTCACAAATGTCCTCAGAAAACACTGAGGCCAGCACAGCTGCCAGCAGCTCCTGAGTGAGCCAGTGAATCAGTGAAGAGACAATTAGGATCTCTTGCTCACTTCCTGGTCCCTGGTTCACTGAGGCAAAATACTAAATTTGTGACATTAGGCACCTTAAAAATCACTGTCCAATCAAATTATCTACTTTTTTTTTTTTTTTTTTTTTTTTTTTTTTTGGTCAGGGTCTTACAGTATAGTCCTAGCCAGCCTGAAAAATCTCTGTGTAGATCAGGCTAGCCTTTAACTCACAGACATCTTCCAACCCCTACCTCTTGCATGCTGGCCTTAAGCCCACAGGCCACCATGCTCAGGATCCTTTTGTTTGTGTTCACTTTCATTCTCTTCTGTCCTTTTTACTTTTTGATTTGTGACAGGGTTTTGCTATGTGTCCTAAACTGGCTTCAAACTTTCCCACCCTGGCCTTTAGCTTTCAGAATTCCTGCCTCAGCTTTCCTGAGCCCCAATGCTTGCCATGAACATTGAGTGGCCTCTGTGATCCTGCCTGCAGAGACACCCCTAAACCACATACAGATTATACTTAAAGTAGAAATAGTGGGAACAAAACACCCTTGGAAGGAGTTACAGAGACAAAGTTTGGAGCTGAGATTAAAGGGTGGACCATGTAGAGACTGCCTTATCCAGGGATCCACCCCATAATCAGCATCCAAACGCTGACACCATTGCATACACTAGCAAGATTTTATCGAAAGGACCCAGATGTAGCTGTCTCTTGTGAGACTATGCCGGGGCCTAGCAAACACAGAAGTGGATGCCCACAGTCAGCTAATGGACGGATCACAGGGCTCCCAATGGAGGAGCTAGAGAAAGTACCCAAGGAGCTAAAGGGATCTGCAACCCTATAGGTGGATCAACATTATGAACTAACCAGTACCCCGGAGCTCTTGACTCTAACTGCATATGTATCAAAAGATGACCTAGTCGGCCATCACTGGAAAGAGAGGCCCATTGGACACACAAACTTTATATGCCCCAGAACAGGGGAACGCCAGGGCCAAAAAGGGGGAGTGGGCGGGTAGGGGAGTGGGGGTGGGTGGGTATGGGGGGGACTTTTGGTATAGCATTGGAAATGTAAATAAGCTAAATACCTAATAAAAAATGGAAAGAAAAAAAAAAAAATTTAAAAAAAAAAAAAAAAAAAAAAAAAAATAGTTAATTAATTGTGTGCATTTATTATTTTCAAGTATACACCATTTTTCCAATTCACTACACAAAGGCAATACTTTCTGTTTTTCCAAATATGAACTAAGACCATTATTTAACTTATTATGCAGAACTTGCTGTGAAAGCAAGGGGGGTATTCTAACATATGTTAACGTTTTGGCACTTAGGACATTGTGTTCAGATACATAGGAAGATGTATTTGTAGTAGTTTAAAGAAGATTAAAGACTTTTTTATGAAATTAATGAATGTTCTATTGTTTAATCTTTAAGTCTGCCACCAACATCTGAATAGTAAGCATCCTATTTCAGAAAAGTAGTAGTTTGGACTAAATTTATGTCAATTTATGTAAAGGATTCAGTGGCCAGTCTGTGAGAAATAGAATCTCAAAGAGTGAATGTGAAAATAATATACTAAATTATAGGGCAGAATCTATTTAGAAAAATCAACCCAGTTCTAAATATGACTTCTATCTTCACTTAGAACTCTATAGGACTAAAAAAAAGTGCTAGTATAATTGGTGAAAATATTTAATCACTAATATTTTGTGCAAATATTTAACCTTGGCTATTATAATTCAGTCTTTGCCAGGTTTTTTGAGCCTAATGTCTCCTAGTATACAAAATAAAACCCTTCTTGAAATTTTTTGAAAATAAGTTCTGTTTTCCCAGAGATTATTTATAAATAAGCTGCATGGCTTTTTTCTATTATGAACTCTAAGTGAAAGAAAGAAGATACTGTGCTCCTATACCCCCCATATGGGACTGTGTTCCCAGGAGTCATAAGTCAACATAGAGTCAATGACCATGGACATCCATTTTGATCTGGGGATAAGTGAAGGCATAACTTACAGCTACTTATTTTATTATCCATAATTTGCTTAAGGATTTAATGAATGTCAATTGAAACAAATCCTCTAAAATAACCAAGTATGTGATAAATTTCATCATTTTAGTAAGTAGAGAATTTGACTCTTTAAGTGCCAGTGCAAAAATCCTTTGAAATAAACTTTATTTTTTCACTGGAGTCGTAGAAAAAAAATGACGATTAGCTTTTTTTTTTTAACACATAAAATGGAAAATATAAAAACCTGGAAACAGGCTATGTGCATCAACAGTGGAGGAGATGCAGCAGACCCTGACATTGTAGACTGCATGTCACCCCTCACATTCTCCCACTTCCTGGATGCTCATCCAGCCTTCAGTGACTAGCATGTCAATGGCTTCATAAAACTAGGAGGCACTGAAATTGACTAAAACTAGACTTTTCCTTCTGCTAGCTCTAAAGTTGCCTAGCTCTGTGACAAAGTAACTGACAGAATTTGGCAATTAAGTTATACTCACATAGACAGGGATTGCTTTCTTTTTTTAACTAAAATGATTTCAGGTTCCAGATTATTAAGCTGCAAACTGACAAGTTTTCTCGGGAACAAACTGAATTTTTAAATAGATTATTGTGGTTTTTGTTGGTTCATATGTGAAAACTAAAATAATGAAGATGATGAAGTCAATGATAAAAAGAAGAATTTAAAATCGATAATAATAATAACATATCCTTGCAATCTAATTAATTGTTCTGCACTTGCACGTCTTCATCTGTAAAATACCGGGTTAGGGTGAACCCCACTCTCATGAAGCTATGTTGAAGGCTAAACATCTTGAGAACACTGTCTAATTATAACTATTAGCCCATAATTAAATACAGGCAGTGTACATGAGGATCTCTCATCTCAATTGGGGAACAAAGGAGTTGAAACCTGGTGAGGTAAATAAGTTCTCTGTGCTGTGTTGGTGAGGCATCCTGAACTTTTATTAGGTTGCTGATACAGAGCTCTCAAATGTGGAATAAAGCAAATCTCTCTGAGGCCACTTCCATCCCTAGCAATCATTCCCAGAGACCTTGTCAGAAACACATGCCCAGAACGAAAACCAGGCTGCCCTTTCTAGCCTTTATGTATGTAAGGGGAAATTAATTTTGACATGCCTTTCAGCTAAGTGTATTTAAACAATCCTGTTAGGGTTTCCAATATGATGATCAAGGCAACCAACACCTGAAACTAAAATATGGTCATCTCTCTGACACAGCAGATCATTACAATATTCAAAGTGAACTGTTTTATAATGCAGGTTTTGTTGGAGCTGTCACGGTTAGTTTAATCATAGACTCCCTCAAGTTTGCAATGAATATTCGCTAGTTTAGACTAGCAAATAGCCTCTGCCCAACTAATAAAGGGCAAGCTCTGACAACCACAACAACTACAACAATACCAACAACAAAAGAGCAGATTATCCCATGAAACCTTAATTAAAGATAAATAACCAATAATATGCTAGTGTAATCATTATATAGATGTTAAATGTCACATGGGGGTATATTTATGCTAAAATATTCCCTTTGTACATTTTAAAATTTTTATTTATTTTTAAATTTAATTTAATTTTTGTTTTACTTATTCACTTTACAGCCCATTCATTTTCCTCTACTAGTCACCCCCTTCCACAGTCCTTCCCTCATCTCCCTTTCCCTTCAAATCTGAGTCTGTGGGGTCTCCCCTGGGAATCCTCCCACCCTAGCATTTGAAGTCTCTGCAAGGATAGGTGCTTCCTTTCTCACTGAGGCCAGACAAGGAAGTCTAGTTAGAAGAACACATCCCAGAGACATGAAACAGCTTTGGGGATAGCCTGATTACAGTTGTTCAGGACCCACATGAAGATTAAGCTGCACATCAGCTACATATGTGTAGAGAGATCTATGTCCAGCCTGTGTGTGCCCTTTGGTTGGTGATTCTGTCTCTGAGAGCACCAAGGGTCCAGGTTAATTGATTCTCTTGGTTTTCCCGTGAAGTACCAACACCCTTTACAAAGGGTGCCACAAACCATATAAATGTATCTTGGTGTAAAATATTATCATTATCTAATATTCAGTTTAAAGCCAGTGACATGTATTTTATCTATCTGCTCTAGCAGGGACATACACTGGAAATTATCTTTCCAAAGACTGTGCATCTAATATGGCAGTATTTTGGAAATGAAAATTGTAAGAATTCCCCAGAGATAGATGGGGTCATTAGATTGAGGTCCTTATGATGGGATCATAGAGAACATCACCCACGGTGATGACAGAGTCTGCTATCTGCCTGATGGCAATGCACAAAGAATACCATAGCATCAGTAATAGTGTTAGGCCTTAGAGACTCACTCCTCTTGAAATGGGCCCCAATTTGGACTGGTCACTGGACCTGCTTTCCCTCAGGCTCTTCTCCATTTTTGTCCCTTCAGTTCTTTTAAACAGGAACAATTCTGGGTTGGAGTTTTTGATTCTGGGATGGTAACCCCATCTCTCCACTTGATGTCCTATCTTTGTACTGGAGGTGGACACTACAAGTTCTCTCTCTCCATTGCTGGACATTTCATGGTTGCACTCTGAGAGGCCCAACAAGCAGCTGACCAAGACAGACATAAATACTTAAATCCAACCAACAGACTGAAGTCGGGGACCCCTGTGGTTGGATTAGGGAAAGGCTGGAGGAAGTTGAAAAGAAGGGAGACCTATAGGAAGACCAGCAGTCTCAACTAACCTGGACCCCTGAGATCTCTCAGACACTGAGCTACCAACCAGGCAACATACTCTAGCTGGTTCAAGGCCCCATATACATATGCAAAAGAGGACTGCTAGGTCTGGCCTCAGTGAGAGAAGGTGCACCTAACTCTTGAGAGACTTGAGGACCCAGGGAATGGGGAGCCCTGGAAGGGTGGGTTATGATGTGGGTGGGTTGTGGGTAAGAACATCCTCTTGGAGACAGGGAAGGAGGAATGGGATGAGGAACAAACAGTCAGAGGGTGCGCCAGGAGGGGGATAACTACTTAACTCTAAAAATGATTAAAGATAATTTTTTTTAAATGCACAAAGAAGAGAACATGGGAGCACAAAACAAAATGGAGACCTCCAGTAATCTAGGAGAAGAGATTATAGACTGAAATTCTAGGGCTTTCCAACTTCTTCTACTGGGATTATATTTCTAAGTCTATGCTGTTTTTGCTATAGCAACCAACACAACAAAGGAGTGCTAAGCACATATGAACAGCACCAGCTATATATGTCATTCAAAGGCATCCCAAATAAAGGATCAATCAACATACATTACATCTAGTAAAGGTAGCATAATGTGTTTCTAATGCCTCTCTCCCTACAGACAGCATCTCAGGCAATAACCACATTCCCTGTCCTGCTGTGCACCTGTAAACCAGGGTTCTATTTCATTTTTTCCCAAATCAACATCCTTCCAGTGACTGTTATTAAACTGTTTTAGTTGCACATTCTCTTTTCTCTTCTTCATTAACTCTCAGTTGATTCCCTGTGGCTACTTAGCTTGGATTTTTTTTTTTGTATCTAAAAGCAGCTTTTGTAACTTCAGATAAGACAGCAAACAATTACCTGAGGCTTGTGAATGAACAGTGAATTTCAATTTTCTTTTTGTTCTTCAAAAAAAATATATATGTGTGTGTGTTGCAAAACTGTTAGAAATTCAGTTCAGGTTTACAAAATCTTTGATAAATATAGTGTCAAGCCTTATGTTTCTCTATCTTATTAGTACACAATTCCATCTATAACTTAGCACACATACTGATCTGGGTGGACCTCAGGAAACTTAAAAAATTTAATCTACTTAGAAATTTAGGTCTTGAAAAGAACTGAGGTTTAATTGAATATTTTCTGATTCAGGACTCTTTTTTCTTGAACTTTCCTGCTCCTATAAAATTTAATACTAAATGTCTACTAAAAATATGTTGTCAGCCCCATTTTTACTCTTTATGTTGAGCCTTCATCTCCTTCAGTTCCTGAGTTGTCTTGAATCTGTAATTCTCATTATTCAGGTTTTTTCATTTCTGTGATTATAAACCTGCACTGTAAGATCCAGCAACAAGACTATTAACCCCAATTATTTTTTATTCATCTTTTAACATGATTAGCATGGTGCTAAATATGCACCAGTGTCTCATTACATCAGCTACTGATTAATTTATGATGTTAATTTGAGTTATATCCAATTATTTCTAATTTTTGAAATTATTTCTGAGCATTACTATATCATTCATTTTAGGGAAAAGCAGGAGAAAAAAATGTTAAACTTGAAAAAAATATAATTAGCTCTTAATAAATCTGCTGTGCAGGTCCTGCAAAAAAAAATCATAAAGAACATTATGCTTTATGGAACTTACTTTATGCCACCTGCATGTTGACCTTCTATCTTGAAAGCTCATTTTAGTTTTGACCCTAAACTTACTAGCCCGGAATCCACTTGCTTAGATTGTCCTTGAGTCTATCAAGTGTCAGTTACTAGTAAAAACCTATTAAGAGCACAGTAATGATTTGGGAGAAGCTAAGTTCCATGCTACAAGTTGAGGGAAAATGATTCTTGGGAGGAAAAGCTTTTTGAAATATGCAAAGAATGAAATTTACTCAAGTCTTAAAGATCCAAAGGGAGAGAATATATATTCAGTAATGCTTGTTTAACTGACTTGGGCTGAGCTGTTCCGCCCAAAATAGATATATTTTACATAAGAATGCTATATACTGGTTATTATAAGTCCCACAAACCGGGTTTTTTTTTTCCTACAAGTTTTGCTTACTTCCGTGCATTTTAAACTCATTACTGAATCCTTGGTTATTTCGTACTTTTTAGAAGAGGATATTTGGTTGCTTTAAGCCTGTTTCTTCACCTCCTGCATTATTCACAATTCTGACCATCAAACATGATTCGATGAACCAAGAGAGGACATGCACCTTGTATGCGGCTCCCCCATGCCCTGTGCCTACCTCTGCTCTCCCAAGAGTCAGTTGTCCCCTGGTGTGAATCAAGGTGCCTCAAATGCAGGGTCTTGATATATTCCCTGCCTATGAGTCCCGGCACAGAGGGCAGAGCTCTAAGTATCCAGTCACTCAAATACAACAATCAGGGCAGTCAGTAATATGTGTAATAGAAAATAATTTCTGCAGACAAGTTTCCTTCCTGCTCCTCTAGAAGTATTTCATTTTACTTAAAATAAGATTACTTTGAAAAGTTCTGCATTGCTTCTCGGCCTTTTGGCTAAAATCAAGTGTGAAAAGTTCTGCAACATTGATGTTATGTGGAGGTGTACATGCATGCATTTTTCTGTGCATGTGGAAAAGGGAGAACAACTTTGTCATTCCTAATAACATCCACTTTATTTTTTAAAAACAAGATCTATTATGGACCTCCGTCTCACCAACAGACTAGAATGTCTGGCCACTGGATCCCAGGGATCCGTGTGTCTCTTCCTCTCTTTCCTCAGAATCAAAATCGTGAGACATCACTCCTGGCTTTTCTTCACCTGAATCCTTGGAAATCGAACAGAGGTCTTCATACTTATATTCTTTACAAACTGAGATGTCTTTCAAGCTATTGGCATTAGCGTTCACAATGACCATTATTATAATTTTCCTTACAAGTAGTCTTTACAACACGTCTATGTTTTCAGTGCCTTCTGCAGGATTAGAATAAAAGCAAATACTACCAACACTGTCACCCAAGTAAGAGCTATTTATGTAAATATGAACTTCATTTAATGAATCACCATTGAACTTGATGCAATTATAACCTGTTTTGTACTTGAAAACACACAGTGCCTTTTCCTATAAACTCTTATTTTAAAGGGTAGACAGGTTTTTTTAAGGCTTCAACTATTGCACACTTGTGTGGTTTTAGAAAAGAACTGAAGTATAGACATATGGATAAAAAAAGGCAGCACTCCATTTGACCTGAGATTATGAAATTTCATTTCGCAGTTCCTCTCCAAGGTGTTATGTAGGTCACAGGCCAGAACACTAAGCTTTCAGAAGAGGCAAGCTGAGTGAAATAGATGGATTTAGGAAGAGGATAGGTCCTCAGAGTACACAAAAGAAAAGCCTGGTCTAAAGTCCAAGGTCCTTTTTTAAAGGAAGACATATTTTGTCATTGGTTGCCACCATGAGATTTGAGATTTTAAACATCCCCAAAGAAAAATAAATCAATGATTAGCTCCATCTGATATAACTGATTAGATTGCACCATGGAGGCTAATGTACAAGAAAATTAGCTGCGGGAATTAACTTGCCTCTTTTCATGGCTCCTTAAGGAAGCAATAATACTAACTATTCTCAAAGCAACAGGAAGACTGTCAGCTGTAGGCAATTTAATATCAAATGTCCTTATTAATGTCATTACAGAGTCCAATTCATGATTAGTGTTCCCTGCTTAAATCTACCATGGACCCCTAAACAGGTTACCATGCTAACTTAATTACCATAAAATGCTAATATGTTTCTTTATGAAACATTAAATGTATATGTTGATAGTGGCATCATGAAGATAACTCTTGAAAAAGTCTTAAAAATTTAAACCTACCTAGTGACTTTAGAGAACATTAGTTCTTTCAGATAGGAAAATACTCCGAGAGCAATGTTCCTTCCTTGCTCTGCGTCAGTGTGGTGCATGCTGTACTCCTGTGCGGTTTCAATACGACTGTTACAAATACTTAACAGCAGAATGATGAACGTGCTTACTGTTACGAAGTTCTCAACGCTGCCTTTCTCTACCATCACCATATTCATCCACATATAACATCTACTTGTTTACCATACTGATTACTTACTTTGCTCAGGATTTGAGTATATATTTTCCATCTCATGACTGCTACGACTTTTTTAAAAGCATCAAATGTAAGGCTCTTTTTTAAAATATTAAAAACAATAATCATCACCATCATTTTATTATTAGGGAGGTTGGGAAATGTGCTATGACCTGACTCTCCCTCTCCTGACTCTAATAGCTTAGTATCAAATCTCTCAGTATCAGGTTTACAGCCAACAATTCATTATTACTCCTACTACAACTACTATAATTATTACTACCACCACCATCACCACCACAACTACTATGACTATGACTACTACTATTATATTGCTAGTAGTAGCATTATTTTTACTACTAGTAGCATCACTACAACTACTACCACCCACCACCAGCAGCACCATCACTACTACAATTACTACCGCTACTACTACCACTATTAAATTCTGCATGTGTGCAAGAGCTCATATGTGGATGACAGAGGACAAATTTTGGAGTTGGTTATCTCCCTCTACAGTGTAAGCTAAGGCTAGAACTCATCAGGTAATCAGGCTCACAATAGAAGTACATTGACCTCTAACCTATCTCCTTGGTCCCAGCTATGAGTTGTTCCCTGTTGTTGATACAGAATCTACTGTATTAAATGAGAACTGAAGATGTCCTTGAACACCTTTCTGTACCATTCGAGTGCTGAGACTTAAATGCTTAATCACGTCTGGTTTATGCTGACCTGAGGATGGAAATCAAGGTTTCTTGCCTGGAAGGCAAACATTCTACCACTGAGCTACATCTCCAGGGCACTCTCTTTCTTTCTATTGCATTCATTATGATTCAAGAACACAAACAGACTGTATTTTTTTCCAATATACATTCCCTCAATTGCATCCCCCTAATTTATTGAAACAGTCTGTTTTTCGTTGGTGCTATACTTTTCATAGTGCATGAAAGCCTTTTCTGATTTTTAGCAATCACGTATGATATTTTCCTCCCTTCTACATTTCAGAACCAGAATTTCCTGCAGTTTCCTACAGACTATATTACTTAATGCCTCCCTGTCTTTTTACATACAGCTAGATCATTCTGGAATGGCTTCAGCCTGCAGTTTACCAGGCAATTTTCTCCTGAGACTACAAGCCTGACAGAATTCTGTGCTGGGGATTTTCTAAGCTGTCTTCAGTCAGGTACTTTGCTGCCTCTGTATCTTAGCAATACCTCCTTTGTTTCTTGCACTATTACACATTCATCTATTACATGTTTTTCCATTGAGAAAACATGTGGTGCTTTACAATATGAACTTCGTCAAATTTGAGTTCATTCCTTAGAGAGTGATATAACCTCCCCTCACCCATATATTAAAGACCCAATAAGTATTTGCATAGTGAGGAAATGTACTCAAAAGAAAAATTGTCAAATACAAGCCATGTTTTCATTTAAATTACTGGTAGTCTTAACAACAAATCTAGTAAGCAAAAGTTTTCTGTTCAGTTCTCTATATTTGTTTCTGTTTGGCAGCCACGTGGATTAATCCTAAGGATTCACAAATACTAGGCAAGTTTGGTCAATTTGTGTCTGTATATTAAATTTTTATGGTAGATTCATCTGATTTATTATATGACTACATGTCTTTATTTAAATTTTAAAAATAATAAAATTGATAGTGCATTTAATAAGTATGAGGTGCAAATGACATAATAGATAAGTAATTTGCAAAGGAACATGAAACAATTATCTTAATAGGCTTTAAAGATAAACCAATTGGCATTTTGAGTTGACAATTTTGGACATCATAGCCATATTTTGGTAGGAAACTGGATATGCTTAATGCTATAAACACTCATAAAGTGATTTTTCTTTCTTTCTTGCATAAATACTTCTAACAATGTTTACTTGTAGGAAAAACTTCTGAATTTTATCTCTATATGCTACTTTCATTTTTATGAGCCCTACGCTCTTAAATTAAGCATATCCTTATGTGATTATGTTCTGTGCCAACTGTGTTTTGTAGCCTTTATGCTTTTTTATTATTGTAAAAAATTTATTGAATAGTTTATTCATTTACATTTCAAATGTTATATCCCCTTTCCTGGTTTCCCCTACTAAAATTCCCTTTCCTCTCACTCCCCCTATCCCCTGCTTCTATAAGGGTGCTCCACCACCCACCCACCCACCAACTTCCCCATCACTGCCCTGGCATTCCCCTACACTGGGGCATTGAACCTCTCGGGACTAAGGGCCTCTCATTCCATTGATGCTAGATAAGGTCGTCTTCTGCTACATATGCAACTGAAGCCATGGATCCCTCTATGTGTACTCTTTGGTTGCTGGTTTAGTCCCTGGGAGTTCTGAGGAGTCTGGTTGGTTGATAATGTTGTTCTTCCTATGGGGTTGCAAACCTCTTCAGCTCCTTCAGTCCTTTCTCTAACTCCTCCATCAGAGTCCTTGTGCTCAGTCCAGTGATTGGCTGCAAGCATCTGCCTCTGTATTTGTCAGGCTCTGGCAGAGCCTCTCAGCTATATCAAGCTCCTGTCATCAAGTACTTCTTAACATGTGAAATAGAGTCTCTGTTTGGTGTCTGTATATGGGATGGATCCCCAGGTGGGACAGTCTCTGAATGGCCTTTCCTTCAGTCTCTACTCCATACTTTTCTCTGTATTTCCTATAGACAGGAGCAATTCTGGGTTAAAAATTTGGAGATGAGTGGGTGGCACCATCACCCAATCGGGAGCCTTGCCTAACCTCTGGATATGCTCTCTACAGGTTCTCCCCCTTTGTTGGACATTTCAGCTTATCTCCTACCTGCTGTGTCCTGGGAGCTTCTTGCTTTCCTGGCCTCTGGGACTTTCTGATGGCTACACTCAGTTCCCCATCCCCCATTCCTACACACCTCCTTTCAATTTCCTGACTCTCTGTATATCATTCCTGTCTCCTCTTTCAAGCATTTACTTATAGGTGAGAATTGACTTTTCTGTGACATTATTTTTAAACCATTATTTTTAACTTCACAACAGTGGCAATTTCTAATGCTTTAAAATTCCTAGCATCTTATATTAGGTTTTGAGTTCTTAGCCTGACACAAGGAAATTCTTGCTTTATTTCTTTCCCATCTTTTCTTTCCCATATCAAAACAATGCTCTCTCCATCATAAACCACATGTTTCCCAATGTCTTGCACTTAGAGTGGTATGCTAGCTAGCTCTAAGCCTATATTTCTATGTCCACAAATACTCTCTCTTCAGAAATTCTTTCCTTCTCCTTCATTATGGCCTTTGCCTTCTCTTTCATGTCATTTTTATTGAAATATAAGGATATACATTCAATAAATATCAACCCCATAGTTTACAATATGTCCAGCATCATTCTAGGTACAAAAATATTAAAAAAGGGATCAACCTTGTCCTCACAGAGTTCTATGAATCTAAAAGCCAATGACACAGTCAGATAAGAAAATCTATTTTTACACAGAAATCAGATAAGTATAAAGGAAAGCTAAACCCCAGGTATAAAAAAGAGGTCCAGAGCCAAGAAATGCCAATCAACATATTTTTAAACTTCTATGTCAAGTGCTCCATGAATACACAAGAAGCATCCTTCTAGATGCTTTTGAGGAGTTTGTATCATATTTACGTCCCAGGCCTTACATGACCTTACATTACAGTTATGGTTATTACAAATTATATGAATAGTCTTATATGTCAAATTCTTCTAGGAAACTTATTTAAAACTCTTTGTGTTACTTCCTAGTTATTTGATATATTTATCCCACCAAGTGCTTCGCGTAATTTTTTTTCAAGTTCTCACACCAATATTTGGAAAGTTAGCTATTTAGTTGTTTGTGTTGATTGTCTTGGTGTATGGGTTTTTTAAAAAAAAAATCTCAAAGGTCCAAGTTAAACACAAACTCATTACGTAGTTCATTTCGGCCTGAACATCATGGTAGTCCACCTCAAGCATGATGTTGTAGACATGTGCCAATATACCACACCAAAGCTATGTAATTATTTTATATATGCTTACACATTAATTTTAGTAAGCAACATGGTTGACTTCTGTTGACTGGTCTAGTAGATGGTGGTCTTATATGAAATTAGTAAAGAATATGGACTACTCTTACACATTATATTGTTGTTTTTTCCCAGGTGTAGCTGGTCTACATTCTCCACATTTCCCACTTTTAGGACTTAGGATGCCATTGTAGGAACTGAAATATGAATAATACTGAATAATAATAATGTGAATAATACCGAATTTCTAAATTCAGTTAGTGAAAATATCCCATGTCTATTATACTGCATGCATTCCCATTTGGGATGTCAGTGTATTCCAAAGACAGTATTGGAAGTATTGCCTCTTCTGCAGTCTTTCCAGATGTCAAGTGAGGAATGGGGTTGCCATCCCACAGTCTCAACTCTGATCCATAATTGTTCCTATCAGAAAGAATTACAAGGATGGAAATGGAGAGGAGTCTGAGGAAAAGTAGGTCCAATGACAGGCCCAAAGTGGAACCCAGCTCAAGGGGAGGTCCCAAGGCCTGACATTATTACTGAGGCTATGGAGCATTCACAAAAAGGAACCTAGCATGACCCCAGAAGACCCAGCAAGCAGCTGAAAGAGTCAGATGCAGTTATTTGCACCCAACCAATGGACAGAAGCAGCTGACCCCTGTTGTTGAATTAGAGAAGGCTGAAAGAAGCTGAGGAGGAGTGTGAACCTGTAGGTGGGCCAACAGTCTCAATTAATCTGGACCCCTGACACTGGACCACCAAACAGGCAGCATACATCAGCAGATATGAAGCCCCCAACATACATACCAGTAGAGGACTTCCAGGTCTGCATTCATTCAGAGATGATGCACCTAACCCTCAAGAGACTAGAGGCCCCAGAGAGTTTAAAGGTCAGGTGGGGTGGGGTATGGGCACATCTGCATGTAGACAGAGACTTGGGGAGGAGGTATGGGATGTGTAATAGTCAGAGGGTGGATGGGGGGTTGGAATATATGGAGTATAAAAAATTAATTATTAATAAAAAAATTTCAATACAAGGGCGACATGGGCACCTTAAAATCATCAAAAATTTCAGGTAACATTTTTATGTAACTTGTGAGCACTAAAGTTTAGTATATTAAAATTAAAACATAAAAGAAGGTGTTTAAAATATATATTCATTTTAAACAACCATAATAAACGTATTATGTTCCTGAAGCCTATATTTAATATCTATCTTAATAGAATATGGATTTTCATCTCTTCTGCATTTATTCTGTTATGGCATCATAGATCATGGAGCTTCCATACAACGTAAGTCAATGAACATGAAAAAGGAAATGGAATATTAATGTTACCGTGAATAGCTTTTATTTCTAGAACTACTTAGAAGCAACTACGAATAGAAAGAGCAACCTCCCAATTCTATCCTTGATCACATGCTAATGAACACTGTGCTTGAGAAAATGAAACCTCCAATTATATCTGTAAAACACCCCCAAGCCTAAGGCTCAGGTACCATTAAGAAGAGGTAGCAGAAAGACTGTAAAAGCCAGAGAACCAGGAAATTTACTGTGAGCTTGTATCTCCTAGTACGATTGGAAGCTATGACTATAGTCTCACCAACCTGACTGGCTATAGGTGAGTTTGATGAGAATAACCCCCAGGTACATGCTGAAATTAAAGGTAATACCTACATGGCCTCAACCATAGGCAAATAACTACAGGCAACTTCAATAAGCTGGGAGCAGAAGCAGCAGTCTTCCCCTGGAAAGAACACACCAAGTGATTGTCAAGTACCAAACAGATAAACAGATAGTCATGAAAACATAAACAGGGGACAGTACACAGACTCAACAGTTTATGCTTAGGAATATATATATATATATATATATATATATATATATATACATCCAACAACAATTAATGGAAAAAGAGAGTATGGTGTGTATACATACGAGTGTGTGTGTACATGCGTGTGTGTTTAAAAATAAAAGTACATCTTTTAAGAAGGTATAGAGGTCCATGACTTTAATCTCAACATTTGGAGTTAGAATCTATAGGAGGGACAGAAAGGTAAGGCCATCTTGCCTACATAAGAAGTTTAAACATAGCCTGAGCTATGTGAGATGGTATCTCCAAACAGAGAGGGAAAGAGAGAATAAAGTAAAAATCACATTTTATTTCAGCAAAACAGTGGAATAGTTATATAAAAGCATTCTAAATTATTTGGCAACTTGGAATCCTGACCCAGAAAGGGAAGCCATGAAATCAAATGCAAATCGAATGCTTCTCCTTGCCTCACTGAAATGGTCTCAAACCACTGCAGTGAATTTTTCTGCTCCTGCAAGATGAGGAAACATAGGGCAGCTTCCTTCCAGATGGCATTTCTCGGCAAGTGTATTGATGTTCTGGGTTAAGTGCTCAGATGCAACAAATCCTTCCACTGTTTCCCACCCTCAAGGAAGCTCAGAGTTCCTGACCAGGATGACAACGGCAAGGCAAATTCTCACCAAGGGCTCTCAGAGTGACCTTTAATTGGGTTACAAAATTTTCTAACAGAAATTTAGACTTGAATCCAATGTTCTTGATAGAACTGTTGCCAAGATATGAAAATGAAACGTTTTCCTGAAATGCTTATTTGAAATTTCAGAAAAAAAGATTTATCCTTAATGATGTAATCATTTTCCTCTTCAGAAACTGTAATGAATCCAGCAAGCCATAGAAAAATAAAGCTTTAATGTTGTACATTTTATATAGACCCCTGGTTGTGGTGAGCATGTTTTTCTCTCACCGTGTGGCAGACAATGAGATGTCTTCTTGGTATTCTATCAGAGATCCTCCAGGGTCCACTTAAGAATTCTCTGTATAGATGTAGAAAGTTCACTTCAGAATCCTAAAATGGAGGGGGGGGGGATTCATAAAGCCTTTATGATTCATCTGATTTTCTGTTACATCTAAAGCTTCATTGCACAGAAAGAAGGAAATTGATTTCTTCCTGATGGGAAAATAGGAAGCAATATGATGGAAAGCAGTACACATGGCCAAAGTCACACAAATAATTTAACACAGTGATATCAACCCAGCAATTTGACAAAACTGTGAATTCAACCACTGATCCATGGCTTCATGTATAAGCTACAGTGGTGGATATTTTTCATCAGTGACACACAGTGTTTGACTTGAGTGATATAAAATAATAGGTGATGAGGCATTCTTTTGTTGTTATGTTTATTTGCAGTTTCCTGAAGAGAAAAGTGAATTGGTATATACTAACCAACTACTAACAATCAGAAACTTTATGTTCATTTCAATTGTCAAAATATGTTCCTGGGTAGAGTTCACTCTTCTCATTTTAAAGATGAGAAAACAGGTGTGAGGAAGTAAATACTTGCAAGGATCAGGCTATAACTTGCTAAAACTGGGATGCAGACTAAATAAATAATACTTCATGAAATAATAAAGTAGTTTATAAAGTAAAGAGCACCATGATAATAAATAGCCAATATAAACTGCCTCATGGATGCTGTCAAAGCTCAGACAAATAGAACCAGACATGTTCTTCACAAAACATAGGTTATTCAGCAGCTCAGCATAATGAACTTGGCCTGTATCTGCCTTCACCCTGTTTTGGGTCTTTGGCAAGGAAAGAGAGTCTAAGACAGATAAAACCAGGGAGATACAGAAGGACTAATAAATGTAAACTCGTTAATGAACCTGGCTGAGTAAGAGTCACTTAAATAAGACTATTTGATAGCAGAACTCCAAGATTTTCCACTCCTAACCCATAATAGCTACTAATTTCAATGTTCATGCTTTTCTCTCTTGTTTGTGGGGGAGGGGAAGCAACAGAATTCACACTTTTCCCCCTTTCTTCTACCCAATTCTCCAAACAGCACAATGCATCTAATAATTTTAGAGGCTCAAAGGATGCAAGTGATCTTTTAGCTGAACAAAATACCCAGTTCAATTGCTGAAGTAAATGCTCACCAGCAGAATAAAAGCTCTATATACAGCAAGACTGCACCATGCTGCATGGATATCCCTGTAACAAATCCCCCAATCAGGCTCAAATCAAGACGAACTCATCAACAGCTCAAGAGGTGAGCAGCATAGAAGTCAGAGGTAAATTAAATGTGCCATGTGTTCTCGAGACTCTCATCTGCTTCATGGGGCACTCAGTGCATAGTTCAGGTTCGGCACTTTTATCTTCTAACGCCACTTGATGTAAGTAAGCTGTGTAGTGTTTTTACCATTGACTTTGTTTTAGAAATAATAGCACCCGAACCTGGCAACTTTGCAAAAGATGACCATAACATCCTACCATTTCTACGGTCTCTCATTTTTAATTTTTAATTTTTTTTCTTTTCTTTTATTAAAATAATGGCAGCATGATCCTGGCAACCATGCATGTAAATTCAAGGCAGAGGACCAGGCAACTGACATTCCTTGAGCACTAGAGATTGCAATTTTTTTTTCTGTACCGTGAGTTTCAGAGAGTCAGCACTTGTGTGCAATTGAGCTCTGACAGCCAAACAAATTGGCAATTGACTGTGAGAGCTGCCGCACACTCAGTAAAACTGCTTTGTGCACCTATTTCTCTCCTGTACCCCATGGTGGCTGATCGCAGGAGTTTATAAGACCCAGAACAAATTCCACCACTCTTGAACAATGCAACAATTAGCCAGAGTCATTTTTATGCTAGGAAAATTAGTCTCTGAAAACAATACAATCCAACTAAGGCTTATAAAATGCCCAGGTACATTCTGTTTACATAAAGAGAGAAATCTCCAGACCCTGTAGTTATGACTGAAAATTATTTTTAAATATATGGAGATTCCTCAGGCCATTTACAAAAGGATGATGACGCTTGTTGTTCATACAGCACTACTGATCAAAGAACCAAAACTGTAGAAGACGTGGACATTTGAAAATTTCCTGAACATGAAGCCACTCTGAATTTTTTCATCAATGCCTTTTGTTTCTATTTTCCTAAGCTGCCAATCAAAGAAAGATTGTAAGAAAAGCAATGCATTAGATTTAATCACATAAAGTTCAAATTGCTTTTAAATACTCAATTGGCGAAAAATAGCAGCAAAGCTAATTAAAAAGCTGCAAAAGAGCTGTGATAAAATTGAAGCACAATAAGAACGGAAATGCCTGAGAAAGTGAAAACCGCTAAATCTATATAATTGTTAATGAAGAGAGGCAATCTGTGTCATTAAATAATTTCAAAGGGAATTAATTACTTCTCTCTCTAATATTTTTTTTTCTTTATATTACAATGGAAACTCCAAATTCTCCCTTGGCTGGATACAATGTTAAATGATGGTGTGCTGGATAATTTTATGTGAACCTGACACAAGCTAAAGCCATTTGAGAGGAGGCCAGCTCAATTAAGAAAATCTTTACATAAGATCAGGCTGCAGGGAAGCACATGGGCATTTTCTTAATTATTGATGATGGTGGAGAGGCAGCCCACTGTCTGTGGTGCCATCCCAAGACTAGTGGTTCTGGAATTTATAAGAAAAGAGGTTTAGTAAGCCATAGAAGTAAGCCAGCAATCAGCAGCCCTCCACGGCCTCTGCATGAGCTCCTGTCTCTAGGTTCCTGCAGTGAAGGAGTTCCTTCCCTCACTGCTTTTGATGGTGAACTGTTATATGGAACTGAGAGCAAAATAAACTCTTTATTCTCCAAGTTGCCTTTGACTATGATGTTTCATCACAGTGATAGAAACCCTAACAAAGACACATAAAATGGCAATCTGAAAAGGATATTAATGAGTTAAAAATATATCCTTTCCCTCAATACCAGCATTTTGGAAATGGGGACAGGAGGAACTGAAGTTGAAGATTTCAGCATCACCAAAGCAAAATGAAACAAACAAACTGTTTGCTTCAAGGATAATGTTAACAATCACAGTTGAATTTTTTAATAAACTTAATAGTTAAGAAAATATTTTAAAATACATACATTTATTTTATACACCGGAAAAATATCACCTTCCTTGGTTTATTCTTTCTATGCCAATCTAGAATTGGCAATGATGATAGGGATTTGAAATTGGACTCTCATGCTTGCATAGCAAACATTTTACCTACTGAACCATCTTCTCAGCCTAGCAGTATGAACTTTCAATCACGGAGAAAGTTCTTCCTTAGAAATACCTAGACTCGCTTTCATTCAGAGAAGCCTGGCTTTGTAAACTGCCTCAGATTTGTGAATTAAATGAGATTGTAATCCCTGGGGTTTAGTTTTTGTTTTGTTTTTCATTCAGACTAGATTTTGCTAGACTTGACCTAAAACCGTGCCCCTTAGGCCTATCACCAATTTAGTAAACCTTCCACGGTGCAGTTTCTGGGAACTGTATGGTAGTCAATGACAGAAGTTGTACCATATCAGAATATTCTGAGCACTGGTTTAACTCTGTTTTCTCGTATAGTAGCTATAAACACGTTGCTGGAGATAATTGAGTGCTGTGGATTACTTCTAACTATCCCACGGGCAACCTTCCTATCCTTATTTCTTTTTTTTTTTTTTAAATTTATTACGTATTTTCCTCAATGACATTTCCAATGCTATCCCAAAAGTCCCCCATACCCTCCCCCCCACTTCCCTACCCACCCATTCTCATTTTTTTGGCCCTGGCGTTCCCCTGTACTGGGGCATATAAAGTTTGTGTGTCCAATTGGCCTCTCTTTCCAGTGATGGCCGACTAGGCCATCTTTTGATACATATGTAGCTAGAGTCAAGAGCTCTGGGGTACTGGTTAGTTCATAATGTTGCACCTACAGGGTTGCAGATCTCTTTAGCTCCTCCATTGGGAGCCCTGTGACCCATCCAATAGCTGACTGTGAGCATCCACTTTTGTTTTTGCTAGGCCCCTGCCTAGTCTCACAAGAGACAGCTATATCTGGGTCCTTTCAGCAAAATCTTGCTAGTGTATGTAGTGGTGTCAGCATTTGGAAGCTGATTATGTGGTGGATCCCTAGATAAGGCAGTCTCTAGATGGTCCATCCTTTTGTCGCAGCTCCAAACTTTGTCTCTGTAACTCCTTCCATGGGTGTTTTGTTCCCAATTCTAAGAAGGGGCACAGTGTCCACACTTTGGTCTTCATTCTTCTAGAGTTTAATGCATTTGGCAAATTATATCTTATATCTTGGGTATACTAAGTTTTGGGCTAGTATCCACTTATCAGTGAGTACATATTGTGTGAGTTCCTTTGTGATTGGGTTACCTCGCTCAGGATGATGCCCTCCAGGTCCATCCATTTGCCTAGGAATTTCTAAAAAGTATCCCGTGCATCAGCCCAGGGTGAGTGTGAATATGTGAAGCAAAATAAATCTATTCTAACATTCTAGTTTTCCTAAACCAGGGGAATCAATTCCAATGCAGGGAAATAAACTACGTAGAATTTCATATTAATTTACTGCAGGTTTCTTTTCCATCATCCCAGCAAACATTCATATTTGTCCATCAAATGAAATTAGTATATTGGCAAGCACACCAAAAATGAAAGCAGAAATAAGCTAAGTCTTAGGTATATGAAATGTCCCCATTTCTGCTAATATGACTTTTCACTTATGAATGGCCCGATGCAAAGGAACTCAATCCAGTGATTGATATTCATCAACTTAATCTAATCATTTCTGGATAGAGTGAGTCTTAATTGAAAAAAAAAGTCTAAATAAGATTGCCTCTAGGCAAGTTTATAGGGCATTTTTCTGACCAATATTTGATGTGGTAGAACTTAGCTTCCTATGGGTAGTGCCATTACTGGGAAGGTGGTTTTGTGAGGTACTACAAAGCAGGATGAACAAGTCACGAGAAGCACACAGTAAGCAGCATTACTCCATGGCTGCTGTTTCAGTTCCTACCTCCAGGTTCCATCCTTGAGTTCCTGCTCTGACTTCCTTTTATGATAGACTGTGATGTGGCAGTGTAAGCTAAATAAACTTCCCTCAAATTGTTTTTGGTCATGGTATTTTAGCACAGCAATAGAACTCCTAACTAAGACACTCCCCAATTTTCTTATGATGGAGAAAGCAGTAGCCCTTTTTCACAATGGGTACATGATACATTTACATATACAGCACTACATGCCTTAGAATGTTCTTGAATAATAATATTGAATGAAAATCCACTTAGTAGACATTAGTTTTGGTAGGAAACCTAGTTCTCTACCCAACTTAGAAGCAGGAGTACATTGGGTAGATAATCAGAAATTGGTAGAGGTAGGAAAACTAGTAACAGAAACTTTCGGAGATAAATAATGTGGATACATGTCCAGGAATGGGTGAAGTATCGGAAAGTATTTTTTTATCATTAAAATGCACACAAAAAATAAATATTTAGTAATCAAATAATCGTGTAACATAGTTTGCAAATAAAGTTAGATAATGTTATTAGTCATTGTCTTTATCTCTGAATGCCTAATGTATTTCTGAATACCAGGGCCATGAGCATAGTCCTGAGTCTGAAATCTGTACCCTAGCTTCTGCTTGAGGCAAGACGGGACTTCTACATTCTTGTGCTTCCTCATGACAGATGGAAAACACCCACTCTGTGTGGACAACAAATATCTTGCAAATAATTTTGCAACGATTGACAAATTAAAATTGACATAAGCAGACGACTGTAATAGTTGATGAGCGAGAGAACTGGGTCACACATTATGCATAACAAGTGGCTTCATTCCCATTACTGCTTACAACAATCACCAAATTCCTAAGACTAGATGGAGAGCTGACTCCATGTCTGTGGTCCTTTGCATCCCTATCGTTACTAATTTGTCATCTGAATCCTAATATTCTGTCACCTGCTTTATATCTTTCATCCCCTCCCTGACTTAGTCATCAAGAGGAAAGATTTCATTATAATCCCCTGCCTCTCATTGTGCACTGTAAATTTCAAATATCCTCTTATTATCTTCATGATGGGTCTGAGATGCTATTGTTGTTCCCATTACTAGAATAGCATTTTACTTAGTCTAATTTATTCCTCATCATCCTATAAAATGTGCTGACCTACTCTTCTGATCCCATGCCCACCTCGTCTTTATTACCTAGTAGAGTTTCACTGGATGGCACAGGTAAAATCCAGTATGTATATTTATTAAAATGATAGATTAGGGACATGAAATCTCCATCTTGAATAACAATTGACCCCTTAACCTATGGCAAGTTTTCAGTCTCTTTTAATATAAATCTTCTTGCACCTCCCATGTTACTTAACACACAGCACTGAATATAAGAAGAGTAAATGGATCCACTGCTTTAAACATGAACAACCTTCTCTCATTGAAGAGAAAACTGAGGAATCCTCATTAAGAATGCACAGTTTCCAGTGGAAAGAAGACAGCATTTTCATTAAACAGTGCTGGCTCAACTGGTAGTTACCATGTAGAAAAATGTGAATTGATCCATTTTTATCTCCTTGTACAAAGCTCAAGTCTAAGTTGATCAAGGAACTCCACATAAAACCAGAGACACTGAAACTTATAGAGAAGAAAGTGGGGAAAGGTCTCAAAGATATGGGAATGGGGGAAAAAATTCTTGAACAGAACACCAATGGCTTGTGCGTAAGATCAAGAATCTACAAATGGGACCCCATAAAATTGCAAAGCTTCTGTAAGGCAAAGGACATGGTCAATAAGACAAAAGTGAAACCAACAGATTGGAAAAAGGTATTTACCAATCTTAAATCCAATAGGTGGCTAATATCCAATATGTATAAAGAACTCAAGAAGTTAGACTCCAGAAAACCAAATAACCCTATTAAAATTGGGGTACAGAGCTAAACAAAGAATTCTCAACTAAGGAATACTGAATGGCTGAGAAGCACCTAAAAAATGTTCCTTAATCAGCAGGTAAATTAAAATCAAAACAACCCTGAGGTTTCACCTCATACCAGTCAGAATGGTTAAGATCAAAAATTTAGGTGACAACAGATGCTGGCAAGGATTTGGAGAAAGAGGAACACTCCTCCTCCGTTGCTGATGGAATTGCAAGATGGTACAACCACCCTGGAAGTCAGTTTGGCAGTTCCTCAGAAAAGTGGACATAGTACTACCAGAAGATCCAGCAATACCACTCCTAGGCATATACCGAGAAGATGCTCCAACTTGTAATAAGGACACATGTTCATAGCAGCCTTATAATAGCCAGAAGCTGGAAAGAACCCAGATGTCCCTCAACAGAGGAATGGATACAGAAAATGTGGTACCTTTACACAATGGAGTAGTACTTAGCTATTAAAAACAATGAATTTATGAAATTCTTAGACAAATGGATGGATCTGGAGGATAGCATCCTGAGTGAGGTAATACAATCACAAAGGAACATACATGATATGCACTCACTGATAAGTGGATATTAGTGCAGAAGCTCAGAATACACAAGATACAATTTGCAAAACACATGAAACTCAAGAAGAAGGAAGACCAAAGTGTGGATACCTCGATCCTTCTTAGAAGGGGCAACAGGATACCCATGGAAGGACTGACAGAGACAAAGTGTGGAGCAGAGACTGAAGGAATGACCATCGAGAGACTGCCCCACCTGCAGATCCATCCCATAAGCAACCACCAAACCCAAACAATATTGCAGATGCCAACAAGATTTTGCTGACAAAAGCCTGATATAGCTGTCTCCTGGGAGGCTCTGTCAGTGCCTGGCTAACACAGAAGTGAATGCTCACAGTCATCCATTGGACGGGTCACAGGGTCCCCAATGAAGTAGCTAGAGAAAGGACCCAAGGAGTTGAAGGGGTTTGCAGCCCCCTAGGAGGAACAACAATATTAACTAACCAGCACCCCCAGAGCTCCCAGTGACTAAATCACCAACCAAAGAATACACATGGTGGGACTCATGGCTCCAGCTGCATATGTAGAGGAGGATGGCCTAGTCAGTCCTCAATTGGAGGAGAGGCTCTTGGTCCTGGGAAGGTTATATGCACAAGTATAGGGGAATGACAGGGCCAGGAAGCAGGAGTGGGTGGGTTGGTGATCAGGGTGAGAGGAGAGTTGATAGAAAGAGGTGGTTTGCAGAGGAGAAACCATAAGGGGATAATATTTTAAATGTAAATAAAGAAAATACCTAGTAAAAATAAACTATTAAAAAAGAAGCTCTTTAGTGATAAAGGAATCATACAACAAGTAGAATGGTTTATGAAATAGTGCTTTCCCACATCATAATTGTACTCAAGAATATGCTTAGGGACATTTCCTTGTCCATCTTAGGCATGGGAAAATATTTATTGTAAGAGTCTTTAAAAATCCCTAATAGACTGAAATAATTGCTCATCTATTGGATATTTATACCTCTCTCTCTCTCTCTCTCTCTCTCTCTCTCTCTCTCTCTCTCTCTCTCTCTCTCTCTCTCTCCCTCTCTCTCTCATCATTTTTTGCATCTTGCATACTTCTCTGTGGCTAGAAAGAAGACAGTTTTAACTTGTGGTGAAGTGACATTTTTCTCCAAGTGCACTTTGTAAATTTTTTATACAACTCTAAACTATGGAGGCAAATCAATAGTGGGGAATGTGTTGAATGTCCATCCATAAAGGGGAAGAAGACAAATGGCCTCTAAATGTGACTGAGCAAAAGCAATTTACAAGAATATGTGAGGATCATATATTAGCAGAAGCAGGTGGCTTATTCGCAGTTATCAACAATTCAGATGACCATTATCCTTAGTCTTTCTGCATGGGAATCGACTGTGAGCTTTGGCTAGAAGATGTCTTCTATAAACATAGTAACCCTCAGCTTAATCTTCACATTTAAATTAATATTAAAAGAAATTGCTAGAGAACCCCATGAAGCAGCCACTAACAGAAAAAGAACTCATATTCTCAACCCTCTTCACAGGCACTGTACTTTACCCAGCAGGAAAACAAGATTGAATTGTGTTTCTCCCTGTGCAGAAACCCCCTAGTAAATGATATACTAATTCTGGATTTTCCCACACTTTCTTTAACCTTGGCGTTGCCCTTACTCAACTGAACCATGTCTTCTAATCTGTGTTTCATAGTGCGCGCGTGCGCGTGTGTATGTGTGTGTGTGTGTGTGTATGTGTGTGTGTGTATGTGTGTGTGTGTGTCTGTGTGTGTGTGTGTGTGTGTGTGTGTGTGTGTGTGTGTGTGTGTGTGTTTACATTGTCATTGAAGGTAGCAACAGAGGAACACAAGATAGGAGAATGCATGGTTAAATCTTGCTAGAACAATCATTTAATATAAAAGTATAATTAATCATTCCAGTGCTATTTGTATCCTGTTCCTCATCTTGACTTCAATGCCTCTAGTATGGTTTGGGCCAATTCTTCTCTAATAGAAATGTCCTAGATTACCTCCTATACTTCACATTCGAGATCAGTACAGAAGTTAGACCTTGGAAGCAGAGCCAAAGCATATTAACTATCTCTTACTGAAGAGGAAATTACTGAAAATTCAGCATATTAAAATAAAATTAGCTTATTATCTTTGAATTTCAGTGAGTCAGGATGCAAGCAGGCAGAAGATAGCTAGGTTCTTTGTTTCTAATTGCAAAAGCCCAAAATTATGGTGCCACTTGGTTTTCGCATGCTTCTTAAATCAAGGTCCTCTTGCAATTACCACAATTTAATATTTTCCAATTATAACACTGGCATTACTATTTTTTTACACTGATTACAGGTAGGATAGTTTTCAACAACTTGAGAACATCCACAGTTTCTTATCATGTAACCTCCTGATCCTTAAAAGCCAGCAATGGAGAATCTTTCTCTTGTCAAAACCATTCATATTATAAATACCTATCACCAGGAAGATGTCTGCTGTGTGTGTGTGTGGGGGGGGGTATATGAGGTAGGTACATGGAACCTCATATATTTAAGTATATGTAAGTGTTAACTTGATTGGAATGTGCCCACTGAACATAATCTTTCTCAATGTGGAGACAATGACAAAGGATAAAAGCTAATTATGGGAGGGTTTCATGGTGTCAAATCACAATCAATCATAACCACAGGTCCCTGTCAAAGCAAAGTGTGTGGGTCACTGTGGTCACTGTAGAACTGTCTGCCTCATAATCATTGAAGCCTGGCATAGAACCAAGGTAAATAAACTCCCTTCACCAAAAGGACTGGCCAGAATTACAAGGAGAAAGCAACTCAGGCAATATGTACACACTTGTAGCTGTTAATAGCTGAATTCCCATTAAGATCAGAGATATAAAAGATATATCATCCCAAGAATGACCCTGAAAAGTACTCCTTTTCACATTAGGGAAATGTGAATATTTAGTTAATAGAATGCACCATTTATTAACTGAAAATATTCTAACATAGTGTCATTTTTCTGTAAGTACGTAAACCAGCTGATGATGGATGATCCTAGATAAGGACAAACATGACAGATGTTCGATTCAGCACGGGGCTCTACATCACTGACAGCAGCCAAATATAAGATTTCCTATCTTTTGGAAAAATAAAATCAACCAACAAAAAATACATAAAAACAGACCTCATTAGTATTGCTAGCATAGGGCTTAAATTAGGAATCCTCTAAAGACAAAGTGGATGTATTTGTGTGTCTGACCCAAAACTTTCAAATATTTGATCTTGAGCAAGTTCTTTGGTTTTATTCTGCCTCACAGACTTGTCTTAAGATTAAAAAGATAGCAGGCTACATGATTAATATCTAAGTTTAATGCATGCAAATATGTGAGATGTGCAAATAATTTAGAAAATATTTATTATTATCATTAATGTGATTTATATGAAATAAAAACAGACGTCTTCACTACCACTAATTATTCACAGGAACAATACTAATTTTTATAGGAACAATTAAAAGGCTTCTCTGTGTTAATCCAAACCTTGACATTCAAAATCTCTACATATATACTGCAATAATTTGTAACATAGCTTATATGTCCATCAAATCATGGTGATGAAAAACTTTTGAGGTAAAAAATTGATCTGTACTTGAGGTAAATTCATTGATCTGTACTTCTAGGTCCATGGTAAGCATTTTATACAGATGAAATGGCTATCATGCTAGCATGAACAGTAAGGGTCTTTGCAGTTTGCCTCTTCAGTTACAGCAGAAGTGGCCTCAGGTTACACAATATACATTTATGCTTCTTAGCAGTGAACCAGGATTTGGCCTGGGTAGGGAAATGTCCCACTCATTGACTCATTACACATTTAGGTATGGCTCCGGTTAAAACAAGTAGGAGCCTTTCTTATCGAGATTGGCTATGGCTGTGTAAAGTTAAGCTCAGGGATGGGAATGGTTCTTTTATGACCTTGAGGCTTAAATAGGAAGAGGAAGATTCAGGATAGAGACTTCAGTACTCAAAGGCAGCGACTGGTGACTTGAGAATTTGAGAATAAGGGTGGGAAAGGCTATGTGCATACATTCTGATACGTGCAGAAAATAAATTCCTCTCTAGGTAAGTTAAAATGGTCAAATTCCTTTAGATGCAGCCAAGCACAAGTTTTAAGCAACACATCCATGCATTCAGCATTGAAGACGGAAGATCACTAGGCTGCTTGGGGAAAGTACTTAATCCATATTAATGCCATCCTCTGCCTTTTGATGAAATCTAATTGGATATAGAGTCACTGTAAGAGTAACTCGAGTGAGGGCAAGAGGAAGCAAACAAGGATGATAATGCCTAAGGATGTGCTTCACAGAACACCAAACAACGTGAAGCAATCATTGCCAGGCTACAGACAGTGCTTTCAATTTAGTGGCTCATTTTGCATATGATGTACTATATAATCCAATTAGCCTGCTACGGAGAGTGAACCACAAACAGGAGCAAAGTAAATACATCTACAGAACTCAGGGGTGTCATGAAGGAGAGGAATTCCACAAATCTATCATGCATGGGCCTATTAGAGCACACAAGCACATATTCCCTCACTCATTCTCCTGCGTTTGGGTAGTGCACTGAGTCTTTATATGCCTAAATTAGCAGAAGAGACTGACATGGAAATTCAGTTGAGATCAAGGGCAGGAGCTGGGGTGATGGCTCAGTAGCTACAGACACTTGCTTTTAAACCTGATGACCTTCTTGTGCTTCATTTACTTATATGGTGTCAGAAGAGAACTGACTCTTATGAGCTCACTTATGATTTCAATATACATATTCCCACAAACACACACACACACACACACACACACACACACACTCACACACACACACACACACACACACACACACACACACTCACACAGAGAACAAAAAAGTCCAAGAAATCAAATAGCCAAATAAATCACTCAGTGTAAACAAAAAGAAAAATAAATAAATAAAATAAACAATGGTCACCTACCTTGGGAAGAGTACCTGGGTTGATATTCTGCCTGAGCAGTTTACTGACAGCATGATATCATCTTTGGGCCTCAGTTTTCTAGTCTTTAATATGTGCACAGTAAAGCCTTTCTCTTAGAATTATAAAGTTGAATTGATTACCATGGAGAACATAGGATGGGTCTAAACCATTCACATGTTTGTTAGTTTACATTTTTATTTTGTTACATAAATATGCCCTCAGTTGTACATGTACATGCAAATGATTCCATAAGACAGACTAGTGCAGTCTTATTTAAATAAACCTATTTCCATCAGAATCGGATAGCAGAAACTCATTTTCTCATCTCTGCATGCAATGCTTTCTGAGTAGGTTATGGATCCCTGTGAGTTTTAAAAGCTCCTGCACCATCATCAGCACTGCCATTTCCTAGTTTTCAAAGACAATGCTATCACTTCTCTTGCTCTATCACATTTAATCCTCTCAGTGTTCAAAGAATATACCAAGCATTATTTTGAACATGTAAATTACTAAGTTTTTCCATGCCACACGAGACAGAAAAAATGAAGTTAGACTAGAAATCCCAACCAGTGAAGTCTACAAAACCTGAACATTTGCTCTCAGTGCTATTATTTTTATGTTTATTTTTGTACTAGTTAGTAAATCAGATGGCAAGCCATCCCTAAATATTACTATAAATGATATTCTACAGAAATAATTAGAAGGAGAAGAAGAAGGAGAAGGAGAAGGAGAAGGAGAAGGAGAAGGAGAAGGAGAAGGAGAAGGAGAAGGAGAAGGAGAAGGAGAAGGAGAAGAAGAAGAAGAAGAAGAAGAAGAAGAAGAAGAAGAAGAAGAAGAAGAAGAAGAAGAAAATGCTTTTATTTACTATAAAAATAGTTATGAAAGAAATTTTATAAATATATTCTTGTCATTAGTTCTTATTATAATCTAGGTTTTCAACAGCAGCAACAATGTCATGCAGCAACAACAAAAATGATTTTAAAGTGTAAAACCTAAGTATCATTTGAAGCACACACCGGGTAGAATAATTATTACTTCTTCCACAAGAAGTTCTCAGTATATGTTAAGACACTATCTCTAGGGTGCACACTTCCTCAAACCAAGCAGCTCTATTGGTATGAAAGAGTTAATAGTTGTGCCCATCATTTGCTGACTGTGTGTATATGTGATTGTGTGTGGGGGGGGGGCATGCGCACATATAGAAACATACATATTGCATGTTTAGGTACACCTGAACTTTAGTGCATGCAGTCAAATGTTAACCTGGGAAATTGATTCTCATTCACCATCCACTTTGTTCTCTGAGAGAAAGCCTTTCACTGGCCTGGGACTCATGAGCACCCTATCCTGATTATTTCTTGAGTGACATGAATGCAAATTTCTCTGCCTCCACATGTGTAAAGCATGCATTACTAAATCTAGCATTTTAGTTGTTAGGGGGCTAAAACCCAGGTCACCATACTTGCTTGGGAAACTGATTATGACTGAACTATTGTCCCAGTCTTGTGCTGTCTCCAAAGCCACTTAAGAAAGTGCTACTTCAATTCCACATTCTCTTTATGACGTCATGTGCCTGGGACAGAAACACATCCTCTCAGAGAAGGGATGCCTTATACCTAGTCAGACCTCAATGGTAATTTTTGCTTCTACACTCCAGGGCATCATGCTCTTGTTCACCATCACCCAAGTACCCAATGAAACATCTGACATGAAAGTGATAAATAGACATTTAATGGAAGAAAAATGAAACAAGCTGAAATGATGGATCTGCAGAAGACGCAAGGGCAAGTTGATTCTATTTTTTTCTCTCTCCTTTCCTTTCCTTTTTAAAATTTAGCGTGGATGCCACATCCTAGAATGGCCTCTCCAAGGACATCTATGCTGTGTCAATTAAAAGGAAGACCCAGGAGCCTAATGCACTCTCCTAGCCAGAAGGCCTCAAATAGGCATATGCTACATAATAAATAACAAGATTAAACTCCACGTGAGCTCTCTTTTACATAATAAAATTCCAAGTTAAAAATGCAAATGTATTTGAAGGCCTGGAAGTGCTGACCATATGCCTCACTAACTGAAGAGATGGCTACTTAATAGGTAATCTACAGTGCAAGCCAAAGAACTAATCACGGCCATCTGATCATCAGGGCCCATCAAAAGGAGCAAGGAAATGGAGCCAGCAAATGCCAATGCATTGCATCACCAAGTGGGACCAACAGACATTGGTGATAGAACTCTCCTCTAACAGTAAAGTAAACTAACATAAGAGCAACAAGGTCAATAACGTTCGTACAGACCTTGTTCTTTACTAAACACATTTCTACTGTGATCTCAGTACGTGTATACTGCATATTCGGTATATGCTGATGAGAGTAATAATATCCCATGAAAGGACATTTGCCAAGGCCTTTATCTTATCATATGGAGTTCCTGCTTAGTTCTGTTCTCAGAGTCCAGCTTTTCATTGCTGTCCTAGAAAACATAGTATATCATATATGTTAAAGAAATGCTTGCTTTTTCAATATCCTGAAAACCAAGAAAAGTCAAGAATCGTTGATTTGTAATTTAAATAGATCGTGACTCATAAATGTTAATTGAAGAGGTGTTTTATTCTATATTGATTATTATGAATTTGTAGCTCTAAAATATCTAAAATATTTTTCTTCCCTCTTACTAGTTGGTAGGAGACAATATTTCCTTAACTAATATTAAGACTCAATATACAAAACTCCATGCTTTTAAACATCTTAATGTTCTTTATTAACTTCCTAGAGTTGCTATAATAAAGTATCCCAAACTGTGTAGCTTAACAAACAGAAAATTTTTGGAGGTAAGAAGTTGAAAATCAAGGCACCACCAGGGCGGTTTCCTTTTATTGATTAGAAGGAAGAATATCTTCCCTGCTTCTCAATAGCTTCTGATTCCTGTGGGCAATGTTTAGTACTCCTTGATTATAGATGCACTTTCCTAAGCATTGCCCCATCCTCACATGGTCTTGCCATTTGAGAACTTGTGCCTAAGGTGGATGTTTTCATAGCCATCTTTAGGTCTCTGGTAGTGTTTGATACATTTATTCTTGCTGGAAATGGTGATAATTGAAACTAGGAACTTGTGTAGGCTAAGCATACACTGAATATCTGAGCTACATCCTTAGCTCCAGATGCCTTTTAAAAAGCCCCCTCCCCTGCATGTTAGCATTGCTGTTTTGTTTTCTGCATTAATGTACCAATGATAGAGTCTTCTTTCTTCTTGCTACTTTTCTCTGTGGCCACTTTTTAAATGACAGTATGGCTTCTTTCCGTATCATCTTATATCAGCTTGCATCTTTGTGTAAACCATTCTGCATAGTTAGACTGCTCTCCCCATCACTACTGTCCCCATCCCTGACCATGCACTTATTTCAATTGAATTTTCAATCTGGTCGGCGCTGCAATTTCCATTCCTTCAGGAAGCCTCCTTTGGTCCAGATCAATAATTATTATTCTAGTATCACAGGTGATAATTATATGAGAAGCAAATGAATGCTAGCCACAGTGAACAATCATAATAAGGTAGTAAAGGAAGCACAGCTGAAACTTTTCAGCCCTATTCCAGCACCATTTCCTTTTCAAATCTCTCTTAAAATCTTATGGAGTATTGTAAACTAAATAAAGTGAAGGCTGCTCTGGAATCTTAATGTCTTGCCTCTGTTGGCTGATTATCTTCTGACATACACTTTGTTGTTCTAGCACATCTGCAGATCCGGTGTCATGCATTGGACTCCTACCACACATCCTGCATTCAGTGAACAATCTGAAGCTAAGGTACTCATTTCTAATCCTCATTTTCTCCTATCTCACAAAATTATTGGGCAATAAAGTTTAAATAAGGTTCATAGATACATCGGTCCTCACATTATCACAGGTATGAAGGTACTCATTTCTTGATACAATAAGTACTATTGTTACTTATAAAATTAATGCAGTGAAGGTTCTATCTATTGTGGAGCAGGGTGGGGGGACAGTATAGGGGGCTTTGGGTTTAGCACTTGAAATGTAAATGAAGAAAATAACTAATTAAAAAAAAAACCAAAAGTAAATCAGTGCATCTTAGCCCCTGTCCAAGTATCATTTGTGTAGCTATGGTAACAAAAGCAAACTAATGGAATAGTTTGTTCTGCTTACTGTTCCAAGTTTCAGTTTGTCATTGAAAAGAAGTCAAGGCAGGAACTCAAACAGTGAACCATATAAACAAAAAGTAAAGTGCAGAGAACTGTTTGCATACAGGCCTATTTGACTACTTGCTTGCTCTTGGCAAGCTTTATTTTCTCTTACACTGTTCAGAAACCCCTGCCTGGGGGAACTGTACAGCTCACCATGAACTGAGTCTTCTTATAACAAATAAATTTGAGATAATACCTACAGGCATAACTCTAACTAAACTAATCTAGATAACTGCTCTGTAAGACTCCCTCTTCCCAGGTGAGTCTAGCTTGCTTGTGTCAGGATAATTTTTAGAAACAACCAGCAGATCACCTTAGCCTCAATTGGGAATAATTGGACTCAGAATGTGATTACCCTGGGATGGCATGTTATAGTTCAGAAACATGTATTTTAAGTAACTTCTGATATCCTACAGCTAACTCAGCATGTTTATTCCCATAATTGAATGGCCATTCAATCTACAGAGAAGTGCTACTAGGCATCTCACCTTTGAGAAACCCATACTTATTTTCTTGGGTGAGTCTTCCTTCCCTTCCTTCCTTCCTTCCTTCCTCCCTCCCTCCCTCACTCCCTTCCTTCCTTCCTTCCTTCCTTCCTTCCTTCCTTCCTTCCTTCCTTCCTTCCTGAGTCTTTCTCTTAACTCTAGTACTAAAAAATGTTATTAAAATTTTCTTAATAAATACTAACTAGGATTTACAAAAGTAAAAGAATCCACAGATATTTGTAGTACCTCACCAAAAAAAATTGGGCATAATTTTATTGACAGTACATAAATGGCTGGTCATAGTACCTCATGTCAATTATATTCATACAGCAAAAGGGTGAGGTAAGAGGGTTGGCATGAGTTTTAGATACCACAACACTACAAAACGAGTTCAAGGCCAGCCTATAATATACAGTGGGTTTGAGCCAGTTTGGAATATAGAGTAAGTCATTAGGAACCTACTCAAGTTGAATATTTCTCAGTCAAGGTCATTCTCTCTGTTTCTGTTTCTGTCTCTGTCTCTGTCTCTGTCTCTGTCTCTGTCTCTCTCTGTCTTTGTCTCTCTGTCTTTCTGTCTCTGTCTCTTTGATCTCTCTGTTTCTCTCTCGCACTCTCCCGCTCTCTCTCTCTTTGTGTGTGTGTGTGTGTGTGTGTGTGTGTGTGTGTGTGTGTATCCCCTTTCTTATTTTCGTGAAGGGGTTGAAGTGCTTCTTCCATATGCTCGCTAAATAATCCTATACCTTAGCATGCATGGGTTCAGATACCAGAGCCAACTGGCAATGGACTAAAAACTCTGAAGCCATAAGCCCAAACAATCCATCCTCCCTAACATTGTTTATGTTGGGAATTTTTGATACAGACACAAGAAACTGACAACATTTACATCATGCTTGCCATTGGATCTAAGTGATAGATTGTGATCCTTTGGACATGCAGAGAAACGCAGCAAAGCTCCAGCCTATAGAATTGTACTTGACATATATTCTTCAATGGCACATGCTTTGGTTGGGAGCTGCAAATAACTGGCATGTATTCAGCAGGGTTTACAGATAGTACACTAAGAGGAAGAAGACTGAATTCAATTCCACCACTTTATTCTCTAAGAGTCTCTGGAGGAGGTCAGGTGATCTAAGTCTTCTCTCAGCTTTAGGGCTTTAGTGACTCTGTATGTGTTCTCTTATAAAAGCTAGTGTGTGGTAGTTCCAGAACCAGCTTACTAATATATCTAAGGACAAGATGGAGTTGAAAAAAAAACTTATTTCCAGTTTTTCAAACAATATATGAAATCTAACACATGACAAAATGGACCATTAATTACTAGATTAATGACATGAACTTCATGTACTTAAGAAAAATATTAGATCTAGCAGCTTTGCAGTCACAAGGGTAATTTAATGCAATTGAAATGATCTGGAAGAGAGAAGGAGGTTACTACACTCAAACTTCATTTTAGTGAACAAGGAAAGCTAGATAGGATAAAAATATTTTGAATGCCATATTTTTATGAATCCACATTTTCAAAGGTGAATGCTTTATGTATTGTAGCCTGGACTACTTACTGAATTGTTTTATTTGTTTGTTTGTTTGTTTGTTTGTTTGTTTGTTTTCGAGACAGGGTTTCTCTGTATAGCCCTGGCTGTCCTGGAACTCACTTTGTAGACCAAGCTGGCGTCGAACTCAGAAATCCGGCTGCCTCTGCCTCCCGAGTGCTGGGATTAAAGGCGTGTGCCACCATGCCTGGCTTACTGAATTGTCTTAATTTATATCTAAAAACCATTAAAAATAATGCTTATGATACTAAATCAAACTTAATATTCCTTAAACACCCCAGTAACATGATATTCTAGAATCAAAATATATTATTATTTGTTATACTTAAAAATTTATACACATAAAAATTTATAATTGATTTAATGAAAAACTCTCACTAGGTCTTCCAAAATTGTGTATGTTTCAGGTTTACAATATGATGTTTTAAGTGTACAAATATATACATAGTAAGGCCAGTGACTTTGTTCATTGTGTAATATCACTTACTCTTCAAGACTTATTAATCTGAATTTAATACCAAAGACTCCATTTAAAAGTTTCCAGGATTTGGAAACAATCCAGATGACCCACAACAAAAGAATGGATACAAAAAAAAGAAGGTTCATTTACACAATGGAATAATAGTTAGCTACTAAGAATGAAGATGTCATGAATTTCACAAGCACATGATAGAACTAGAAAATATCATCCTGAGTAAAGTAACTCAGACCCAAAAGGACATGTGGTATGTACTCACTAATAAGCAGATATTGGACAAAACAGTGCAGAATACAATGGATACGATCCAAAGAACTCAGAAAGGTTGACAAGCCAAAGGGCCCAAGTGAGGATGCTTCAATCCCACTTGGGAAAGAGAGGAAGGCAGTCACCAGGGGCAGTAGGAGGGTCCTGGGTGGGAGAGTGGACAGGTAGGGAAAGGGGGAACATGATCAGATATTGGGGTGAGGAGAAACAGCAGTGAAGCCCTGAGGTCCAGCAGAAAGAATGGAAACAGGCAACCTCTGGAAGTAGGAGGTAGGAGGAATCTCTAGAATGTACCGAAGACCTGGGAGATGAGAAATGCACAGGATTCAGAAGGAGTAACCTTAGATGAAATGTCCAACAGTAGAGAGAGGGAACTTGTAGAGTCCATCTCTAGTAGAAAGACAGTGCATCAAGTGGAAGGATGGGGTTGTCATCGCACAGTCAAAATCTCAGACTTAGAAATTGTTTCTACCTAAAAGAACTGCAGGAACAAAAATGGAGAAGAGACTGAGGGAAACAAAGTCCAGTTTGATGGTAGACATATAATCAAAACACACCAAAGATGGTGTAGGACGTGACCACAGACTAGCCAGCATGCCTTGGGCCCAGCTAACCAGCAGTGCATGGTGCATTGTAGAGAAGATATCCTGCCTCAGTGAGGTAGAAGAAAACCTAGCCCCAGAACATGTCCTTTGCCCTCCATGTGTGTGCCATAGCAAGCATGCACCTTCAAATGCACACACACACACACACACACACACACACACACACACACCATGAACACACTAATAAATTTTATTAGCTTAAAATTAAAGTGCATATGTACATATAGCAAAAAGATTACTTAACCAAAATAAATCAGTATATCTATTACTTTATATAATTTTCTTTTTCTTTGTAAAAGTGAAGTTGCATTGCTCAGTACGAAACCTAATGCTCACTAAGATAACTATAATTAATAACATACCATATAATAAAATTTTGCAAAAAGGAAATTTTATAGCCTACAATATTTGGAGCTTTTATACATTCCTAGGTAACTAAAGAAACATAAAATAAAGCTGTATAAAAAGTGGTCCTATTGAATAAGAAATATAATGTCACATGGGAGAAAATTGCCTTGTCTTCATGAGCTGACAACTTCACATAAGTCACAAGATGAAGGGTTTTCAGCATATGCTAATTAGAAATCTTTATCATTACAATTAAATTTTGTCATTCATTCATTCATTCATTCATTCATACATGCATTGATTCACTCAGCCAACAATGTTTATTGAGAAGAGACTATAAGTTGAACAAAAATACACTGCAAAGAAAATCTCTGACCTCACTAAGATCCTGCATCTCTATAACAACTGGCCATCCAACAGTTTGTCCTGAGTGAGATATGAAGATTGAATGTGGCTGGGTCTCAAAAACCGGGTATGGAGACAATAAAGTTACTGAATGTACTAGTGTGCTTCATAAGGTGCTGCATTTTCTTTAAAACTTAAGAACACCTATATATATGGTAATGTAGTACACAATTTAGACCAGCCTTGCAGAACTAACCATATGAAGATATGAGAAAAGCCGCTTTATAAATCTTAGCACATGTGCACACAATTTCACATAATGCACACACACAAACACATATATACACATGTGTGAGAGTTGAAGATAATTTTAAAACTGGTTTAAATCCTGAATCTTGCTGCAATCAACCCCTCTCTCTCTCTCTGTCTCTCTCTGCCTCTCTCTCTCTCTGTGTATGTTTGTGTATGTGTGTGTGTATGTCATCTGTCTCTCTCCCTCTTTCTCTCATAGACACACACACACACACACACACACACACACACACACACACACACACACTAACACACACCACAAATGCTAAAATATGAGGATAGGTATAAAACATATGGCATTTGTTAACTGTGGCTATTTGTCTTGGTTTAGACCACCAACTAGAATGCATAGAAGCCATCATTCATTTGTAATCCCATTTTAGGATACAGTATAAAGCGAACAAACAAATCTTTAAGGACAGGTTTGATTCGATATATTAGAATTAATACATTTAGTGCAAAGAAACAAACAAGTACTTCTTATCCTGGCATTCAAACTCATTAAAAGAATGCACACCCTTTCTATTTATTGTATTTGCATGCTATACCCTAGTTATGGGCCAGTCACCACTTGCTCAGTATGTCTATCATTTCCATAGTTTTTCTTAAACTAATCCCAGAGTTTACTCTTTGATCCCATTTCTCAATATGCACCATACCAAGTTCCACTTACATTTTCTTTTACTAAGAGTGATCAGACTGGTCCATCACTTGGGTCCTTGGCGTTCTATGTATCCTCTTATGTTTTACCAATATAGTACTTAAACATATAAAAAAGAAGATATACTTTCTTCCTTTCTTCTATTACTAGAAAAAGTAGGATTGTTGTGCCATTTTCTTTCCCTCCTCTTCAATGATCTAGCTCAGTTCCTGGCACATAAGAAACATTGCATTAACTTCATCCTATTATATTATAATTGTTCTGTACAAGGTGTACTCTACTTTATATCTCCTTATGTCACATCTCAATTAATTTCCATATTTAGGAACATCCACATCAAGTGTACTATATAAACTGTGTTTTATTTTCCATTGGTTGATCCACACATTTTTAAAAATATTCATGGAAGAGAAGGTATCATCGGAACAGCAGAAGACAAGACTAAGCATAGCCCTTGGAAATTGCAGAAAGGTCTGGTGTACTCTCCTTCTGATATCTAGCAAAAGGCATCAACAAAGAAGTGATAAACGTAACCATATCTAGTAGGACATGAAAGCCAGTGTTTGGCTCTTGATTTTGAATTCTTCCTCCACTACTCATACTTTTTTAGATATTTTTTTCTAAACTGAAGGTAAATGGGTAGTCTAGTTTGGAAACATAATTCTGTTTTCCAATGGTGGCTGTGTAGCTGAAACCATACTATCATTATTGTAATTTTTCTCAATCTCATAGCAATCTCAATTTAATACATCTCATTTGACTAACAGCCCTACCCCTGGAGATTGTTGTCATTAGATGCATCTAAGTTGCACAGATACGTGGCTTACAGAACTAGCTCAGGCACGTTCACACACTTACATCATAGAAGGTGCCAAAACAAAACAAAACAAAACAAAACAAAACATTTCTCCTGAATCTTACACTCACCTTGTTTATACACAGAGGATGGAATTATTTTTTCATTGATTTCAGAAGTACCATCTATAAGAAGTTGAGAGATAAATAATGAAATAAAAATGTATTTGTACCAGTAGCAAAAGGAAACTTACCATTGCACATCAGCTTGAGGGAGAGATGAAAGCCTTTAAGTCTCAAGAAAAAGAAAAGGAGCTTTGGTCTAAAATGAATCAGGGCAACTATCTCAGTATGGGGAGAGCTCTCAGACTAGACAAGATTCAGGGCAGGCTGAGTGCTCTCTGCATTTCAGGAATAGTCCAAGGATCAGAGAAAGCTATGATGACTTGCACGTCACACTTGGACCAAAGGAGTGTTCACCTGTGAACAGATCCTGTGGAGGAGCGTGATGTCCTCTTCATCCCGAGGCTTCCCAGAATAGAAAGAGATGATGGAGAGTTGTGGAAGAGCTCCCATTCACAGACCTGTCAAGCTTGGAATGATACTGACATATGCTTTATTTTTTTTCTAAAACCCCTTCAAATGATGAAAAAAATGTATCTCCTCTTTATTTCTATCAGATATTTTAAAAAATGTATTCACAAGTCATTTCAAGATCACACAGTTTGCTATCTGGATACATGTTGCTCTCTCTCCAGCTCACAATAGTGGGCTATCCCTAACCATGCATACCATGCAATAAAAAGCCGGCAATCATTAGCCAGAAAGATGAGCTCCCTAACATCTGCCCATGAAATGATTTGTACAGAGCACTGGAAGTGTGCCTCCAATGATAAATTTAGCATTATGTAATCCACACCAGCGATGAGAATAGCATGGAGCAGTGTTAATTAGCATCCTACTGCTTTCTGCTTAGCCCTCCTACGTAACACTATCTTTGTGTAAGTTTGGATTGTGATCTAAAATAATTGATTCTATATAAAAACAATTGTAACAGCTTTGAAGTTATATGTGCTAACTCTTAAAAGCAACAGATCCCGCATGTAGAATCAACAAGGGGACCAAAACATCAACCAAGGGAAAAAAATCAGGCTGCCATTGCATATACAAAGGAATTTGGTACACAAGAAAGGAGGAGGGAGATATGAGAAAGATATTTACTATACTCCTCTGGGATTTTCTATTTTCTAATACAGACCTTAGTCAGCAATTCTCATAATTTTACTTTATAAAATAAACAATATACTAGCAAATATAATTTATATTTATAATTTGAACACAGGTAAAGGAAACAATAACTTTTTTAAAATGCTGATATAATGGCTACCTCTGCATAAAAGAACTTGCACGTGAACAAATTTGGTGCCCAAATGTGGTAGAATCTTAAATCAGACCTTAGAAGAAAGGCTCCTTTATACCACAAGGGAAAAGAAAAATCAATTCTCCCAGATAAGACCTGTAAACTCACTGTAAATTCGTTTTCAAAAAATTACTGTAGTCCTTGTCAACAGTGTTTCTCCTCACACTCTTAATCACTTTGAGGAATAAATTTATACAGGGGTGATATTAAAATTCATATTAATGTGACGGCAACCTTCTTCAACAAAGTCCTTTCCCAGAGTGTGCATAGTGAGTTGTGAGGACAGAGTTTTAACTACAGAAGATTAACGCTGTGCACTGCTGAGGAAGCCGAGCTTTGTGGGTGGTAGTGGTGCTGGCAGGGTGTGTATTTGGAAACTTTGGATAGCATTTGTTTCCTTGGATGTGCAGAGGCCAGCAGTGACTAAGCATGGGGGTTTGCTATCCACTTTCTGATTGTCTTTCACAGCATACCACAGGTCTTATAGGAAAAGGAAACCATGGGGTTAGCTGGCCTTAGCAAAGAAAAGTAGCAGCCTAGATTAAAAAGCCATAGAAAATGATTCGTTAAAACTGTGATAAGAATACTGAAAGTGTAGCTTTCCACAGATGATGTCTTCTGCTGTGGTGCATGAGGGTGAGGAGAGACTCTTTTAAAGTTTTCTTTGAGGGGCAGGACGCTGGGCAGTCGAGCATTTTCCATATGGGCAACACCTATTAGACTCTCCTTCTTCTCCCTCTTGTCCTCGTCCTCGTCGCTGTCCCCCTCCTTGTCGTCCTCCTTCCTTTTTGTTTGCTTGTTTATTTGTTTGTTTTTTGAGACAGGGTTTCTCTGTGTAGGTCTGGCTCTCCTGGAACTCACTCTGTAGACCAGGCTGGCCTCGAACTCAGAAACCTGCCTGCCTCTGCCTCTCAAGTGCTCGGATTAAAGGTGTGCGCCACCACCACCCGGCTCTCCTTCCTTTTGATGAGCAGAGTTCACCAGCGCCAGAAAACAAACCTGGAAGGACTGGTACCTGAGTATAATTGGGGTCATGATGTAAAATTTCCAAATAATCAATAAAATTATTAGGACAAAAAAAGAAGTCATGAGGTTTTACTAATTGACTCAAACAAGCCTTGAGTCTGTGTTTATGACCTGATTTGTGCTAAGCTCTAATGTCTTTCATTGAATGTCACATCTGTTAATTTCTAATGATCCTTTAGAATTCAATGATTTCCTTCCAGGATTTTCTGCACCGGCTCTGAAACCTTCTTTAGCCATTTTCTATTTCAGAAAAGCTTGAGAAAAGCTGCATCAGTTCCTGAACTGGACAGATATGTTGCTTCTGAGGTCTCCTTCCCACAACAACAATGTTTTCTTGGCAAAAAAAAAAAAAAAAAATTGAAGATATAGAGTAACGGTCAACTTCCCCCAGGTCATGGTACTAATTAACTTCTGAAGGAAAAACTTTTTGATTTCAAATTCACTGACTAGCCCTCCTGCCCTGCCGTATAGATATGGGCACTAATCAACTTCAACCACCTGGACTTCAGCAGAAATTTCTATCAAATTAAAAATAAAAACAATAATAATAAAAAGAAGTAACCAAAAGGCATACTGCGTTTTGCACACCCAAAGTTTAATCAGAGACAAATAATAGCAAGGACTGAGAAAGTATTTATTTCATTGAACTGTTTAAGCCTGATAAATAATTCCTCTTGTCTTTTACAGTGTGAGAATTGGGAATGGCTCATGATAGGTTACCAAAGTTCAGAATATGGACCCAGCTAGGGAGGTAACATAGCAAAGCCATTAAAAGCAAAGACTCTGGGGTCAGACACCTCAGTCCATCTGCTGTCTTTGCTATTTACTATCTGTGTGACTTCGGGCAGGTTATGTAAACCTTAGTTCTTATGGCCCTGTCCAGGAAAACTCAGGAGAGACTGAAAAAATTATATTTTTAAAGTCCTGTTACCTTATCTGACCATACCATCTATAGCATAAAAGTCATATTTTTCCTGCCCCCCAATACTTCATCATGTTTTAAATATGCAATGTGAAACATTTGTTCATTAAATAACTTTGTGGCATTGTTCATATATTTGCAAGTTTTCTTTTACAAATATAATTTCAGAAGCACCACCATTTTATGATCTTATTTGGTTCTTTTTCTTTTTTTTTTCTTGTTAACATGCCCTCACACTCTGAAAACAATGGATATATTTTCTCAGAGAAATGGGAAACTCCTAATTTAAACTCACAGATATTTGCTTGTAGCATGAGTTGGCTAATAATGATCACCATGTAGTCTGCATTAGTTAAGATTACATAAGATAATCAAATAATCATCAATGCTCCTCACGAATAGTAGCAACTTAACCAGTCACTGATGCTATAGTTCAGAATAAAACTGTGTTCTTGCACATATTACCATCTGTTTCCTTAGTTGATGGACCTGTACGTTTCATAAAATGGGTAGAAGGTAAAACTTTCTATCTCTAGATATTCTCCCTGCCCATGGCCTCTCTAGTAAGGATGGGGTGGGGGTAGTTAGTGCTCATTCACCTTTATTTTCATTAAAGATAATGACAAGAGAAAACATAACAGTGGACACTGGGATGAACACCGAAGCGCTCGATGCACAGGAATAGAAGTGCAGAGAGTGTTATATTGCATGATGGTAAGTTTGGACAGGGGGTAGGGAAAGCTTAGGGGCAGTCACTGCTGCCCATCATGATGCCCATTTAGTGAAACCCATGTGCATTCCCTGTCAAAGCTTAGTGACACGAATGCCAAAAATAAATAAGTAAGAGTTGTGTCTAAAAGAGGGAGGCAGATACAGAAATGCAAAGCAAGCTTTCCACATGACTAAAGGGCACCCGGCCAGATGGCGCTTCATTCCCGCAAAGGCATTTCTTTGCAGGGAGGATGGGCAGTTGTTGAGTGTTTTATGCTATGAACAAGAATGTCATTTAGGAAAACATACCAGCCAAATAGCAAACTTTGAACAAGTTCTCCAAACCATGCCAGAACCAGAAAACCTTGTTATCTAGGTTTTCCCTGCCTACCAGGAGGGTCTTTGAAAGCCACGTCCTTGGAGCAAGGGAAGGCTCCACCCTTCCCCTGTAACACATGATGGTCCTTTGGCCTTTGGTTATTTTCACGTACAATGATGAAAATGTGGGAAACTAGTTTCAACATCAGATGACTTAAAACACAGTAAGAATGGATAGATTTTTTTTTCAATGTCAAAGCAAACATCCAGTAAGGCCTATATATTTCCTGTGACCACTTTTCTGTCATCATTTCCATGACTGAATTCACAGATGTTGCTCTTGACTACAGGGGTTTGTTTCCATTACAAACATTTTGCTGATGCAAAAGAAGATATTGCTTGAAAAGTTACGAATAAAAGTAAAATCAGAATCCCCCCCCCCCCAGATTGCTGCTTTTTGAAAGGCAATGATGTACTTCGTTGCTGAGTTCACACTGCCTGTTACTGATGCAGAGCAGCAGATGGTGATAAGGCACAAGGCACTTTGTCCATAACCTTTGTTTGCTCTAAGTCATCAAATGAGCTAAGCCTTCCCCTCATTAGGCTCTTCCCAAATGCATGGCTGCTGATCATCTCTCAGCATTATGGTCACCATTATCTACAGAGCAAATTCATCTCATTCTCCCAGCAGCTTTTTAAGAAAAAATAAAGTAAAGCGAAAAGACCCACTTTCCCGTATATCAAGGCTATTTCTGCTAATGTTAAAGTCCACGTATTTGTATTTTCTCTGGCCCTTCTATTTGCTTAATATATAAAGCAGGAAAATCATTGTTCTGCTAAAACCTCTGTGCAGGCCCCTCGTGAGTTAAACACAAAGTTCAAAAGGAGATGGAATCTTATAAAGACTCCAAGCTTGCTGCATTAAATTAACAACACTAATCTCTGTGTTTCACATGCTACTTACAAAGCACAGTTTTACAGACATTAAATGAAAATGCCAAACCTGCCTTGTAGATAAAATGCAATAATGGAATCTCCTGTAGACATTCCTTTGGGTCTTTTTTTAAAGGATATACTTCAGCTACTGAATAAATAGGACAGGAGATAGCCACCTTGAATGAGCTTTTCTTCTCCTTAACCTTTATCAACTCTTGACCTTTCTAAACCCCATTCAACTAAAGAAAATAAATAGCAAAGAAGAATTTGGAGCAGGACAAGATGAGGGAAAAAGAAGTAAAGAAAAATATATTCCAAGAAAAAAAAAAGAAGAAGAAGAAGCTAAATCACCACCATCAGACGCTCAGGAGTCTGAGGAACTAACAAGCCAACAAATGCATGTATCCTTTCCATTGCTAATCTGCCCCAAGCAACCAGGTGAAGAAGAAAGAAAATCAACTTCAGCCTCCAGCTAAATTGTGCATAAGATAAAGATGGAGGAACATAAGTAGGGAAAGCCACAGGAAGACAAGACAAATCTCTAGACTTTAACAAAAGTCCCTGCTCACATTACAGCATCTTTCCAAAGCCCCCTTTTCCACTTATCTATGGATAGAATATGCTTTCCATTTTAGTCCTTAACAGCTCTTTATAGTTGCATGATTTTATTAATTCTGAAAACATCTACTGGAAATCCTCCATGTATTTATCTCAGTATAAAAGCATTGCACATAAATTATATGCTCATGGACCTTGTGGTTGTAGTGCTATTGTTAGTACGTTATCATGAAGTGCTGAGACAAAGGGAGGAATAGAGAGCCACAGACAAGCTATGGTCAGTACCACCTTCTATATGACTCCAGTAAGAAAAATAATCCAGACACATTTTTGTGGCTTTTTTGTTTGTTTGTTGTTTGTTTTTTTTTGTTTGTTTGTTTTTTGTTTTTTTGGGTTTTTTTGTTTTGTTTTTTTGAGAAAGGGTTTCTCTGTATAGCCCTGGCTATCCTGGAACTCACTTTGTAGACCAGGGTGGCCTCAAACTCAGAAATCTGACTGCCTCTGCCTCCCAAGTAGTGGGATTAAAGGCATGTGCCACTATGCCTGGCTTTTTGTGGCTTTTATAGAGTAAAAACTTCCATTCTATAAAAATCTCCTATTTGCACAAGTAAATCTTTTTTGTACATTAGAAATGGTAAGAAAAAATCTCTGCATCTTCATTCTAGAAGTTGCTAGTCTTCATGGTCGATAGTGGAACAAGGAACCCTAATGAGGTAAAGGGATCTGTAGCATGTGGAATTTATGCCATATAAAATTTAGTCTAGCATGATGCTATAATTCTATTGCTCTTTTACTGCTCATGAAATCCTTTATAAACATGAATGGCTAAGTTGAAACTGTCTGATGTGAAATTCCTTATCCACTTTCTCTTCAAATTCATTTGAAAATTTTCATATTGGAATAATGGAGATTTTAAAAGTGAACCATGAGATATTAGCCATCATACAATTATGCACATGCTTAGTTAAACTGTTTCTTGAAAATATCATTTTAAGTAATCCTTATGTATAAATCTTTGCCTTTCTCATAAAAAAAAACTGTGCTAAACTCTTTCCTCAGAACTGATAACATACCTATTTTTCAAGCATCGAAAAATATTATATATACATAAGATTTGTTCTTTGACTGAAAACAGACATATATGTAACATGAAGAAAAAAACACCACACCAAAGTTACTTTATAAAGCTTGAAGTATAGTATTAGCATTATACTTGGATAACAACATAATTAGCCACAGTTCCATTAGGCTCCATGTGATAAATAACACTTGGGGAGAAGCTATAGCTCTGTGTGAGAAGCATTTACAATTTTAATAACTTATTTTACATTTTTCTAATGGCTTATGCATGTTTTTCTCTTAATTAAAACTATACAGACATGCAAAACAGCATCATATTCTCCTCTGCTTCTGTGGGTCATATTCAGAGATGACTGAACATTACTATTGTTCAGACTTTGATTTTGTTTTTATTACATGTCTCTTAAAACTGATTTAGACACGTAAAGATGTGTCATTAAAATGTTGAATTATGAACACTTAGAACTTACATCTTTAAGTCTGAAAAGCATGTCTGGTTATAAGATCAAATAGTCTTCAAATGTAGTCACTCCTATTTAGGAAACTCATGTAGATATATAAAATAATTAGAATTGTACAATGAATATGTATGCCAATATTTAAGATTAAGTATACTCTTCTTAGAAGGGTCCTCCTTATTTATGGGCATGTGATGTAATTCACACCGCAAAGTTATTTGGCTCTGCTATAGAATTATAATGGATGCCGGACCACTTTAGAGGAAATGTCTACCCAGTGGCAAATTCACAGTCATTCTCTACATGGACTTCCTCATAGCATTATCTCTGCTTCACAGACTCTTCACCACACTCTGACTGCTATCAGAATCCAGCATTTCTCTTGGCTATATACTTCATTATTTTTCATTAGCTGTTAATGCATCTACATGGTTGATGGAGTCTCTTTTAGAATATATTACATAGACACAGATTTTTAAGATGTTTTGAAATGTACCCCAGGGTCTCCAAGTGGGCTCCACTGCACACATTGGAAGAAAACTAAATTGGAAACACTTGAAAAAATACATACTCATTTAAATGGTTAATGATTCATGAGGAAATATGAAATACCCTCAAAGCTGAATTATACTCACAGAATATCCTCTTAAAGGCTTACTTATAAATACAGCTCCCTGAAACCCATTGTTTGGTTCTCATCAGGGACTCTGACCACTTCATGAGCCCTCTTTCAAAATATGATTGATGGCCAGTGAGATAGCTCAGTTTGTAAAGCTGTGTGCTGCCACACCTGACCCAAAGTTTGGTCCCTATAACTCGCACTGTGGAAGGATAGAACCAACTTACACAAGTCATTCTCTGACCTCTACATATAAACACAACGATGTGTATTTATGAGTATACAAACAACAAACAAGCAAGCAAAAAACAAACAAACAAGCATGTTTTCAAGGGATCTGATTGGAGACTGAAGAGATGACTCGGTGGTTAAGCACACTGGCTGCATTTGTGAAGGACCTGTTTGATTTCCAGAAATTGCTTGACAGTTCCCAACTGGTTTTATCTTCAGTTCCAAGAGATATGACATGTCATCTAGACTCCGCAAGTAACAGGCAAATACACTGTGCACATAAATGCTGGCAACCCAAATACTAGTATATATGAGTAAAAATAAATAATTTTTAAAAAGAGATTTTGACTGGTGCTGTTTTACTATACAAAGCAAAGAAAGCACCATGAAATAATCTTGAATAAGATCCTAACCTCATATTATACTTATTTATGATAGAGAAATAATCTAATTTTTGACAGTTTTTGTTTTCTCCTCTGTGATGTGGCAAGAACATTCATTTATAGAGATGTTGGGGAGCTTAAATTGATTTAACAAGCTTCTGATCATAGTTTAATTTTTATTCATTAAAAATTAGAAGCATGGTATGACCTTTATTTATTTATATGGTGTTTATTTTCATTAACTAACCATAAAAGATGGTGGGTATGTTTGTTTTAAATTTGATTATATGAAGTTTAGACATCAAGAAAGTACCATAGCATTCCTTATAAGGGAGATGGAGCACATAAAAAATTAAAATTACCTATACCTTTGTTACCTATTTCTGTGCAAATAATTACCTGATATGTAGTGGATTGCAACAACTAGCGTTTATCTGACAGTTCCAGAACTATAAAAAGCTCAGTTCCGTCATTCTTATCCAGGGGTCAGTGAGGATGTCACAGTCACAAATTGATCATGTGATGCAGAACTGCAGTCATCAGAAGGCTTGACAAAGCAGCTTCTCAGGTAGCTCACGTGCAGAACTATATTTGGAAAGCTTACTTTCAATCTAAGTGGCTTCTCCAGGTAGTGATCTAGTGACAAAATCACCAGCTTTTTTCAGAGTCACTGACTCAATAGGGAAAAGGAGATTAGGATGAATGCTGCAATGTCTGTCACAACACAACTTTAGGAGAGACACTGCATCAGGTCGGCCACAGTCTGGTAGTCATACAGAGGCAATGCAAGGGAGAGCAGTGTACTGAATATAACCATGAATACCACGAGCCAAGTGATATCACAGCAACAAGCATTTACACAGCATCTCTCAGTTTTCTTACCTGCTCTTGATAGTTAGTTGTTCAACACACACACACACACACACACACACACACACACACACACACACTTGTATTTTTATTTTAAAGCAAACCAAGAGGATCTTTTACATTAGGAAAACATACTACTAGAGACAGCTATATCAGGGTCCTTTCAGCAAAGTCTTGCTGGAGTATGCAACAGTGTCTGCATTTGGTCGCCGATTATGGGATGGACCTTCGGGTGGGGCAGTCTCTGGATGGTCTATTCTTTCATCTTAGCTCATTTTGTCACTGCAACTCCTTCCATGGATATTTTATTCCCTATTCTATGGAGGAATGAAGTATCCATGAGTTGGTCTTCCTTCTTAATTATCTTGTGTTTTGGAAGTTGTATCTTGGGTATTCTAGGTTTCTGGGCTAATATCCATTTATCAGTGAGTGCATATCAAGTGACTTCTTTTGTGATTGGGTGACCACACTCAGGATGCCTGGCAAATACAGAAGTGGATGCTCACATCATCTATAGGATGGAACACAGGGCCCCCAATGTAGGAGCTAGGGAAAGTACCCAAGAGCTGAAGTGATCTGCAACCTCTTCAATAATAATATGAACAATATGAACTAATCAGTACCCCAAGACCTCGTGTCTCTAGTTGCATGTGTAGCAGAAGATGGCCTAATCGGCCATCGTTGGGAAGAGAGGCCCTTTGGTCTAGCAAACTTTATATGCCCCAGTACAAGGGAACACCAGGGCCAGGAACACCAGGGCAGAGCAGTGGGAGGGTATAGGGGACCTTGGGATAACATTTGAAATGTAAATGAAGAAAATATCTAATTAAAAAAAGAGAAAAAAAGGAAGACATAGTACTGATTTTATAAATAAAGTAAAGTTGATAAATATGATCACAGAAAACGAAACAGGTTAGGACAGAAGGAATAGAAAATATCCATGTAATATCAAAGATTTGGGGCTGAAGAGATGGTTCAATAGTTAAGATCACTTCCTGTTCCTGAAGAGGATTCCCAAGTTCGTTCCCAACATCAATATAATCTCTCACAACCATCTTATACATATCACATAAACACACACAAAATAAATATATCCAAAAGAATTTTTAAACTTAGAAGACCTTAAAAGGTACACCTATGTAATGTCACATATTTAGGCCACATTCCAGTTTTTTTTTGTGTGTGAAAAACTAAGATCATTTAAAAAGGTCAATATGGAAAATGAATTAAGAAGATTGTTTCAATGTCCATTGTCTGTAAAAGGAATCATTCTAACTTTGCAGCGACTATAATTGTGCTCTGTGTACAGGAAGATTAGCTCAAAATCATGGACAATAAACGACACTCCTGTAAGTCCATGTAAGTAACCACAGCTAGGAAGATGTATGGTTTTCTTTTGGCTTTGGTCTGGTTTTCTAACAGTGAGTTTCAGCGTAAGTACTAGACACTATATGGCCCACCATTCGTGTTTAACTGAGTTGTAATTGGGGTTAGTGAAGCACAAAAGTCTACTTGTGAGTGAACTGGAAAACCCCATGACTATGTTTCTGCTCTACATATAGCTTCAAACTCCAGCTCATTTAACTTAAAGAAAACAGCCTATGTTCTCGGTCTTCACTGTGCACACGAGAAAATAAAAATGAAGGAGAAGCACTGTGCCGTCAGCTCAAACATTTAAGCAATGAAAAGTCTAACAATAAAGAAGATTCAGGATGCAGATGTTAGTGACTTTCCAACAGAATTATGGGAATATTTAGAGTTCTTTGAAGTATTCAGTGAGTTCACTGCTAGTCCAAGTATCTTAAAAGAATAGTCTAAAGTGTGTCCTTGATACACAAGTAAGGTCACAGCTTAGAGATTTTTGGGATTTTATGCACGGACTATTTTTTTTTTTTAACCTTGTTCATAGAACTTTTTCTATAACGAACTCAAATTGGTCTCGGTGCTTTGGAACAACAACAAAAAAAAAAAAAAACAACAACAACAGCAACAAAAAAAAAAAAAACCAAAACTGTCACGAGGTCGTAGCATACAGTAACTTTGGGGTCAGTCTGACCAATAGTGGATATTAAGAGGAATGATGTTTCTTAATGGTTGTCAGCAGTACACCTTAGAACAGGGTTCTCATATTCCTAAGTTGCCTGAATGCTCCTGTACAGAATATTAAGGCATTTTCTCCTGTTTTTTATCTGTATGAATCAGAGCTTGGGTTGAGTTTCTTTCACAAGAAAGAACTTTTACTCTAAGACTTTCACATTAATACATTCCTGCTTTCATTATACATGCAGCATCTTGCAATGCCTGAAGACACATACTTAAACTTCATTCCTTATTGTCCTGCTCTCAGGTGCAGTACTGCCTACCCAATCTTCCCTTCTGAGATTTGACAGATGGGCGCAACCACTGAATTGATGCAATTTTAAAATGTCAGTCTCAGTGACACTGACTTCTTTTAAATAAAATACTCCGTTCTCCAAAAACAAATACAATTTCCATAAATAAAAGAATATTATAAAAATAATTTTGTAAGCAATAGCTCAGTTTCTTCTAAAGCTTAGATGCCCTCCATTGTCTGGCTGTGGGCTGGTGCCTGTGTTTGTTCTCCTGAGACAAACAGTGAGGCATAGGTTTGTTGAGGGATGAAGAAGGTATGGATTTCAGAGGCCACTGATGCTACCAAAGGACTAAATGAAAACACAAAGGAAGTTTTATTATGTAATCCAACTACATTTTAACAGCAAGTCTGAGTAAAGTTCATATCTACCTAAGAATGCATTATAATCTTATAGAGTGATGGCTATAGACTTTTAAAGACAAAAAACAATGAATTATTACCAAGAGAATGACACTGAAGTATAAAGCACATCTAGTCTGTCAACAAAAATATACTGAGATGACTATACAAACTAAGCCCTGACATTTAATACACTTGACATCCTGGGCCCTAGCTTCCTCTAGAAGGTGACGGGATACAGGAGAGCATCTCTGATTTCAACTACTCTATTTCCAGACTCCCTTTCTGGAATGTTTTCCACCAGTATTTAGCTCAAAGTTTTACATTTGTTTCCAACGTAAAGAACTTCTAACCATTATAAATTTCTCCCCACAAAGAAAAATAAGAACCATGTTAATTTTTTTTTATAATCTTCCAAGCAACTTTATTACCTCAATACAAATATCAGGGTCAGATTTTCTCCCTCCAACTAGACTCTAACTATGCCCAGAGATGGCTGTTTCCTGTGGAAATCCTAGGAAATAGTTGCCTCTCCTCTTTTAGTTAAAGATGTTTACTTTAAGATGAACAAGAGGTACTACTTTTCCCATCTCAGCAGAAATATTTCACAGTTCTTTTTCACCAGTAGAAATTCAAATTAAAAATACTCATGTCTGAAATAGTCTGTCACCCAAAATATAGTCATTCAAGAAACTTTTTATCATCTATGAATAAGTCCAGCTACCTCTTTGTGTAAAGTCTATTCTATTCTATGATACTGCTTTTTAGATCAAGTCCCAAAGAATACATCTTACTTTGACTTTCTTTGGAGTTTTGCCATCCCTGATCAGAGCTTGTATGTATAACAATGGGATTCTATAAGGTTGGAAAGGATATGACTGAAAAAGAACTGGGCAACAGGGAAAGAATCTGTGAGGTGTGGACAATCTCTTGAAATATGGAGAGCAAGATTATGGAGTTACTATTATAATCATACCTAAAATTTAAAGATCTCCTTCTGCTTGAAGGAAAAAGATTATCTTTAGAGATCTTGCATGGAGAAGCCTTCAAGGAGTCATAAAAGTAAATAAAATTACGTAGCCTACCCATCTTTATATAGATAATAAATACTAGAAAAATAATTTTAAACAAATATTGAGGATATAGATAAGCAAAGTAGCTCACAGAACAAACTAGAAAGGCCAAGTTAAACATATTGGCTGGTAATAAATAAATGATGATTGACTAAACTAGAAATCTGGGTTGAAGATCCCTCAAGCCATGAAAGAACGACTGGTGGTCTTTTAAGCTCATATTTTCAATATCGCACGCTCAAAGGAATTGTAAAACAGCATCTGGCCCGAGTCACTTGAGCTCTATTTTAATTCAAAGGGTATATAATTAGAATACTAGTAACCTAGCACTTCGTGATATTTTTAAAATTGTCTGAAAACTGCTAAATCACCACAGAAGCTTTTGCCTTGGCACAGAAAATGAAGAAATTGCTCAGTGCGTTCAGGATGTGATAGCTTCTATCGCTTGTATTTCTCTCCTATCATTTCCAGGTCAGCTATGCCTCTTGGCTTTGCCATTGCTGTGTCTGCAGCCAACCGGTTCCTTGAAGTAGAGCTGCTGTAGTAGAACACCTCTTCTCAAAGGCCTACAGGGCTTCTTATTTCTCTGGAATATAGTCAACCCACCACATTTACACTCATGTTTCCAGTCCCCCTATGACTGACTAGTAATATAAGCCAGCTTCTTTCACCGCCTGCAATAGCCCTGAATCTACCATTGACTCTATAGAGTAAGCATCAGACAAGAGACTTTTCAAATGGTCAGGGAAATTTCTAGGCTTTGAGGACTGAATAGTTTCTGTTTCAACAATTGAGTTCTACCACAGCAATGTAAAAGCAGCTACAGGTAATATGTAAATGAATAAGAACAAGTCAGATTCTAGGAAAACTTTATTTATGGAAATTAAACCATAGTTCCGTCAAGTCAAGTTTCCAAAAGTGTAGAATATTCTTATTCCTTTCTGGGTTTTTCGATCATTCAACAATATAAAAATTAATTGTTAGAAAATGGACCACGAGACTATAGACCAGGAGCTAGTTTTGATCCACATGCTAGAGTTTTAGGCGCTTTTCTCCAAGTTAATTGTAACCCCTCAGCTCATGAGTCCATAGTGCCTCTCACCTATTCAAAGCAAATGCTGGACCCTCACGGCAGCCAGTTAAGTTTTTGTGTACTGTGGTTGCCCTTGGCTTCACTGTCTTTGTCTCCCCCTCATCTCTGACTTTCTTCTGTTCTAGACAACAGATTTGATTTCTGCTTCTGTTTCTTTTTATTAGATATTTTCTTTATTTACATTTCAAATGTTATCCCCTTCCCTCATTTCCTCTCTGCAAACCCCCCATCCCATCCCCATTCCCCCAGCTCACTTACCCACCCACTCCTGCTTCCCTGTTCTGGCATTCCCCTATATTGGGGTATCAGTTCTTCACAGAACCAAGGGCCTCTCATTGATGTCCCACAATGCCATCCTCTGCTACATATGCAGCTGGAGCCATGGGTCCCTCCATGTGTACTCTTTGGTTGGTGCTTTAGACCCTGGGAGTTCGGAGGGTATTTGTTGGTTCATATTGTTGTTCCTCCTATGGGGCTGCAAGCCCCTTCAGCTCCTTGGGTCCTTTCTCTATCTCCTCCATTGGAGATCCTGTGCTCAGTCCAGTGGATGGTTGTGGGCATCCACCTCTGTATGTTTCAGGCACTGGCAGAGCCTCTCAGGAGACAACTATATCAGGCTCCTGTCAACAAGCACTTATTGGCATCCACAATAGTGTCTTGGTTTGGTAACTGTATCTGGGATGGATCCCCAGGTGGGACCATCACTGGATGGCCTTTTATTCAGTCTCTGCTCCACACTTTGTCTCTGTTCTTGAAGCCACCAAGGGACCTTTGTTGACTTCGTGACTTGTGAACTGTACCCCTCTCCTATATTGCCATGGCTTTTAGGCATGCTTCAAGACTGATCAAATTCCATTTCACACTCTTTCCTACTCACTGTTTAAAATGAAACTATTTTGCTGTGAACTGACTTGGACCTACCTACACAATTCTACAAGCTAAAGTGCTAGTGATCAGGGCTCCACAAACCTATAGTATTGAAATGAGGCCTTCAAGAAATCGATGCTGATAAAACAGGGGCTTTGGGTGGATCTCTGAAAACCTGGCTGGTGTCCTTATAAGGAGACATTGAGACACATAAACAGAAGAAAAGGGCACACATGCAGAGAGTAAAGTCTATGTGAGGACACAACAAGAAACTAGTTACTTACAAATCAGGGAGTCATATCAAGAGAAATCAAAGCTGCTAGACATTATTAGAACATTCAGCTTCTAAAACATAGAGGATATAAATATCTGTTACTTAAGCCACCTGGGTCACAGTATGTTATTATAACAGTCATAGCAGATACTACAGACCATCTCTCTTCAGCTTTCTCCAAACCATTTATGAATGTCTCCCTTCTCCATGAAGGCCGAACATACGTATATATGATCATGTGTATATATATATATATATATATTCCAAGCCCCTGAATACCACCTGAATATATATATTCCAAGCACCTGAATACCACCTGAATATATATATTCCAAGCACCTGAATACCACCTGACAAAGGCTAGCACTCAAATATATGCTCTATATGTGAAGCCTGGGAATGTATCACTTAACAGCATTTCACTCTGTCCTTCTTCCCATGAGGCCCAATTCCCAGCTTAACATCTCTATACTCAGAGCCAGTAAAACCTAACTCACATATTGCTGCCGCTAAGAATGACTCTCTTAACACCAGTATGAAGTAGCTTCTCTCTGAGTTCTATTACAATCGGTAACTCACCTGTGTCATTTAATGCATTGATTCTTGTATTATATTTTTTTAATGCAAGTTTTATCTTCTCCACTAAATGTCAAACTCCTTTATGGTACAGCTGTTGCCTTGAGCATTTTCAATTCCCTTCCTGTAACTTCTGAGCACACTGCACATGTTAGAGATACCATAAACACTGACTACACTTATGAAGATCGTTACTACAAAACCATCTGTTAGTGGATATATTTTGTAGGACTCTACTGTAAATAATTCATACCATTAACATTATGATTAAAAAAGAGGATGTAAATATTTCATTGTCTTCAGTGCTTGATGGAGCCAGATTCCAAAGCTGGATCAACAACTCTCTGAAAATCAGGTTCTCTGTTCTCATCAGTAAAGAAAAAGAAATGCTTACTTAAAAAAAAAAAAGATTTATTTAGTATTATTTATAAGTACACTGTAGCTGACTTTAGACATACCAGAAGAGGGCATCAGATCTCATAATTGGATGGTTGTGAGCCACCATGTCATTTCTGGGAGTTGAACTCAGGACCTTTGGAAGAGCAGACAGTGCTCTTACCAGCTGAGCCATCTCACCAGCCCCTGAAATGCTTACTTTTAAATGAAAATATTACCAGGCTGAATACAATAAAGCAAACAAATAAAGGCCAAACTTCTTAAATTAGTTTAGGCTCCTGACAGGACTGATGACATTTCCAATGGCAGCTTGTCTTGCTCTTAACTTAGCACATAATCTTCTTCAAAGTTATATATCAACTCTGGATTCTTTCTTTTTCAAATTTTAAGTCTGAGACAATGATTACAATACTTCTTCCTTCCCTTTCATCTCTCCAAATGCTCCCTCATCCCCTGCATTGCTCTGCTTCAAATTCATAACCTTCTTATCACTAATTGTTAGTGCATACATAATTATATACATATGTATTTCTAGTCTGATTTGTTTTTGTTTTGCCTTATTTGACTATTATTCCTTATATGCCTATTTGTTTTCTAACAAAAGACAGAAAAGATTTAGTTCTAGTTGGGAAGGGAGGTGGGGAGGGAGGTGAGGAGGGAAAAGCATAATCAGAATATATTGTGTGAAAAACACCTCTTTTCGATAAAAGGAGAAATTATACAACTTTTCTATCCACATAGTGTTATTTGTATGTATGTTTTCGAGGCTGACCTTTCATCATTGGATAAGCAAATGCTGTACTCATTGCCTTTATTTAATATACTTTAGATTTATTTTTTACTTTATTTATACATATTGGTAGGTATCTAAGGGAATACCAACATGGATGCCTGGAGGCCAGAAGAAGGTGTCTGATCCATAGGAACTGGAGCTAGTGGCCATACTGAGCTGCCTTATGTGAGCTCCGGAAACCCAACTGAGAACTTCTTGAAAAATCGCTCTGTTCTTAACCACTGAACCAACTTCCCAGCTTCTTTTTCAAATTAGTATAAGTTTATAAAATTCTCCTGCAAATCTTATTTTAATGCTAATAATTTAACTTCTTAAACATAAAATGCTTACATATGCTACATAACTTTGGTTTTCTCAAACTTAATCTTTATAGAGGCTCAGAGTCTAAAAGCACTTGTTCTTTCAGAGGCTTCAAGTCCAGTTCCAGTAACCCATGTTAGACACATCACAGCTGCTTGTAACTCTACTCCTGACCTGACTCCTCTACTGCCTCCCATGAGCACCCAAACATAGGGGCATAATACCCACAGACAGACAAACTCAAATACACATAAATAAACATTTTAAAGAGATTTGAATATCTATACATACATCCCTTCCCTTTACATGTCAAAAATAATTTAATTAATCAGTCTGATTTTTAAAATGGGTTCTAGGGTAATTAATTTTACTTTTCATTGCTTCTTTTTAAATTTTCATTAAACTTTATTTTCTAGGAAAGCCAAAATGATAGTGTTATTAATCTTTTTTTCTGATCTGATAGCAATAAACTTTCTTAAATTACTATATTAGAAAGGTTAAGAGCTTTAGTCTTAGAAATGTTAGCTAAAATATCTGTTACATATGTGACAGCAATATATAAATTATCTCATAATTTTATACAAAAGGTCATTTTTTATAAAAGAGAATGAAATTATAACTCTCAAACCATTTAAGTTGTAAATTTTGCCATGTGTGAAGGATACATTTCTGTGAGATAGTATGTCGGCTTTCCATCATTTTAAATTGGTACCATAGAAACAGTTTGTCCTTGTCTGAGGACATAAAAACAATGATATAAAATTAGTTAAACTACTTTGTATTGATTTGAAACATGGTTTAAGTCTTTGTGAAGGCATACAGATTCTAAAATCTGTCTTTAAAAATGCTGATTTGTGCTCTGAAAACAGTTTTTTTAAGTTAGCCACCAACTCTGGCTCTTATACTCTTTCGTCATCCTCTTCTGCAAGGATTCTGAGCCTTGATGAAGAAGGTATAATATTGATGCCCCATTTAGGACTGAGCTCTCATAGTGAATATGATAGCATGCCCAAGACCAATGCAAGCTCTAGCATAGAGAAGGAGGGGTAGATACAAATTCCCACTCCTAGATGAAGATCCATTGGTGTTTGGTAACACTGGGAGAGGGAGTATGTGTCACCTGCTATACTGATGGTGCTTTACAGTAAGCCTATACCCAACAACATGTACTGGATTTGATGGGTTGAGAGAAAGAGAGAGAGGTGGGGCAAAAAGGTGGGTGGGTTTGTGATGATCTGGTAGGAGTTGGGCTGAGAAGATAGATAAATATCACCAAAATATGTTACATAAGATCCTCAATGAATTAATATAGGGACTAGAAGAAGGAAGAAGAGGAAGAGGCAGAAAATTGCAAATGTACTTGGTGGTCATTTGAGCAGGGTTCAGTTCCTGTGTCCCAATCTTCAGAAGGCTACAAGCCTGCTCAAGCCCACCTAGTACGGAAAGACTATGCTAAGATTTGAGCTCAGGCATCAATTGCCAAGTCCAGGTATTCCTATGAGAGCACCAATGTCTTAGGAATGAACTTAACAACAATGTAAGTTTAGTGCAATGAGAGCATTAGACTATTGCTGTTACAACATAAGAAAAGTCACTTAAGGAAAAAAAAAGTTATGCCACATGACTCCCAAAACAAGCTGACTTCTGACATGTCAAGGCTCTATTAATATATCCCGATGCAAACACTGACCTGAAAGTAAGTCACATTGTATGCATAATGGCACCATTGTCACTGTCATTGCATTAAGCATGGACAGAACTTGGAGTTTGAAAAGAGCCCTTACCTCAAAGTGCCAGGAATATTCTTGAACTTGGAGGTGATCTAGGACAGCATGACTGGAAGGTGGTGTTTTGCATGCATTTGATAGCAAGACCAGCAGTTGGCAGTCTCCTTTCCCTGAGGGAATTTTAGTAGACACAGAATAAAACTGATCTTTACAGTTATAAAAGCCTTTTTTTTAAAATAGAACTGGCTTCATAGCTTTTGGAAGCCTTTTGGCTTTTGTTTGGCTCAGGGAATAAAACAGTTGAGAACTCTTTTATGTATCACCATAAATAAAACTGGGTCTATCTAACTTATTATATCATAGAACAAGAACATGACTGATTTCTCAGGACTCTCATCCTAACCTAGTGACCTTGAAAAAAAATGAAATCTTCTATTGTGAGGGTAAAAATATTAAGCAGAGAAGTTTACAACTTCACACGGAAAAGTAAACAGCAGAGAGAAAACAAACAAGCTCGAAGCTTAGTCTCAGATAAATGCAGAGATCAACAGCCAAGCATTGGATAGAGCTTGGGGACTCTTATAGAAGAACTGGGGAAAAACTGAAGGCCCCAAAAGGGATAAGGAATGCTACAGGAATGTCAGCAGAGACAACTAACCTGGACCCTTGGGGATCTCAGAGACGGAACCACCAACGACAGCATATATGAGCTGGACCAAGTCCAACTGTATATGTAGATGTGCTTCTTGGTCTTCATGTAGGTCCTGAACAACTGGAGTAGGGGCTATCCCTAATGCTGTTGTCTGTCTGTGGGTTATGTTTTTCTAGCTGGGTGGCCTTCTCTGGCCTTAGTAGGAAAGAATGCATCTATTCCTGCAGAGTGTTGATATTCCAGAGTGGGAGTATAACCGAGGGATGGAGGAGAGAGACTCCACTCACACAGAGAAGAAGGAGATGGAGGATTGGTGGGGAGATTGTAGGAGGGGAGACTGACAGAGAGGGTAGTGAAAAGGATGTAAAGTGAATTAATAATAATAATAACAATACTAGTAATAATAATAAAACAATAATAAAATGAGTCTTGTTGGTATATTAGAATGTCACGTATGCTCATGCTGTCATCAAGCCTCCTATGTAAGCAGACTTTGACCTGATCTTCCTGCTTCTAGCTTTTAAGTGTTAGGATTACAGGAATATTCTAGCATGCCTAGTTTTTTTTATAAATTATTTATTCATTATTTTAGGTTTATTTAAATATACTAGCTTTGGTTATACCTATAGTAATGTGCATATCTGTTTAGTTATAGCAAAACACTAAAATCCATATAACATATTAGAAATACAAATACATACACAGCAATGTATAACTCATATGTGTGATTTTTAAAGTAAATGAGCCCTACCTGCATTTAAAACCATGGTCTTATTCTTCCTTTGCTTTTAATTATAAATACAGTGACTTTACGTGCTCTGAATTATCTCCTTTAACAAGAAGATATCCACTGCTCAGAAAAGTATTTAAAAGTGGTTAGAGTGAGGAGCTCAAGTGCCCAAGGTCCAAGATGAGAAGGAATGATAGAGGCAATCGACACAAAGCTTCCACCTGTGGGAATGCACACAGAGAAATGGAAGTGATAGTTGATGTGCATTTGTTCCCTAAGGGGCACTGGTCATCTCTCATTTAGTATATGTGAAATGAATATGCATTGAACATTAGTCCTGTTGTAGGCATGGCACAAACAACACATAAAACAGACGTGACTGCCTAAAACTTCTGCCACCTTTAAAGACAATTTTGATTAATCTGAAGGATTTTAGGTGTGCTGTTTTATGGAGAAGGTGAAATGTGGGCCTGTACGTATGCATGAGTGCATGTGTGTGCACCTGTGAATGTGAGTATGCATGTGTATGTGAATGTACACATATATTTCCAAGTTTATCTCTGCCATTTAAATCTGTCTTTGTTTTCTGCCATTTTAAGGCTATTTTCTGTAACTCTCACAACTACTACTCTTTACGGTTTTCTTAAAGAAAATCTCAGAAGTTGATATCAAAGAAACTCATGGTAGGAATGACGGGGTTAGATTGGCTGATCAGAAAATAAGACCAGAGTCTTCAGCCAATATTAAAAGCCTTGTCACAGCTCTTCAGAGAAAGTTTGAATTTCACCAGAAGAAATCCATAGTGAAACATGTATTTTGGATCCTGACATGTATTTTGGATCTCATCCCCAGCCTGTGCCAGAATTTCACAACTTGCATTAGATTCCATGCAAAATACTCACTGGCTTCCATCCAATAATGTCATTCAGAAATGGGCACATTAAATTGTACAACAAAGACACATAAGATTTTCTTGTGGTGTCTTCTCCCAAACCATGATATACTAGGCTGTATGTTTTAACCACTGCTGTACAATAAACACTATGCTGTGCTGGAGATGCAGAATTAGATGCTATGCCTTGTCTATCAGAAGATGCTGAGCACTTTGAGCTCTGACATGAACACCTGACTCTGTTCAATAGAGCAGTGCTGATGAGTAATTAAAGCAGAATAATATGGGAAGGACTTGTACTATGAGAGCTCAAAAAGGAATTAAATCAGCAAATTCCGCAGAGTAAAAGAGAGGATAATATCTTCCATGGGGAAGATAAATGAGCTCTGCACAGGTGTTTAATAGAAGAAATGTGACCTTCACTACCTGGACATTCACAAAGGCCACAATTTCTCTTCAGCTAAAGAAGAGGACCCTCTGGTAGTCTTGGCTGGGGGCTTCTACAGCTATCTGGTCATATGTGAAATTTAGCTTTCAAAAACAGTATCCTTTACATACAAATAATGTCATTGATTCTTCTATAGCTCCTCGCTTATAAACTTCATTTGACATATCTCTTTTCACCCTCTCCCTTGTGTTCAAGTTTATTGCCTCTTTTTGGCTCTCCACTGTCCTTGACTACTGTTGGTGAGAATCACAAGAGAAATCTCTCTTCTGTCTTATGAAATCATAGCAAATGTAGCAGAATTACCTGCCAGTTAACTGCCCCATTAACCTCGCCATACTTACTTGCTGTATGAATACAGCAATGCAAGGCAGTGGGAAACCAGTCGGAAACTAGCTCACAAAGCCACAAAAGTCAGCTTTTAACATATATTTAATACATTTTACTTAAATGAATAAAGGGAGATAATAGTTATTATTGATATAATAAAGACAATGAGTTTAAAATTGCAGTTTTTTATACAACTCTCTTTGTAATTACTGCAAACCACTAGAAGTAAAATCATGATTAATATTTAGTTTTCATTGCTGAAATTTTAAGTTGAATAAAATGAGCAGGATAACCTATAGTTCCTAGATTAAATAATATCTTCAAAAGTAAGTACTCGTTGAATGCTTCATGGCAACAGAGATATACAAGAAATATATCTGTCCTATCCAAAATATGCCTCTCCCTACAGCAGTAGACTGATGGCCCAGCTGTGTGACAGGGCCAAAGCTAGAAGTTCGGTCAAAGGCTGCTCAACCTCCCCACGTGTGCTGCTACACTGCAGGAGTTCAGGAGTTAGCAGAGAGCTGTTCTCCTGAAACATATTTTTTGGAATTCAACATATGACTTTTTCTTATCATAAAAATCTATTCTTGTCCTTAACATTGTGATAAAGTTCGAGGTGAAAGCTTAGAAACGTTGACCCTGCTGACTTGACAACCTAACCTCTATTCTCTGAACCCATGTGAAAAGTCAGCTGTGTTGGTATACATCTGTAATCTTACCACTGCTATGGTGAAATGAGAGACAGAGACAAGAGGACAACCAAAAACTTATAAGCCAGAAAGTGTGAAGTACACAATGCAACTTCAGAAGCTACAGGAAGGACCCAACCTCAAGGTGAAAGTTGAGAAATAACTATAGAGGATAGACCTCTGACTTCTGCATATGAGCTAAGGTAGGCACATGGCCATATTCATTCATTCATACACACTCAGACACTCACACATACACACATATTTGTGTGTATGTATATATATATGTGTGTGTGTGTGTGTGTGTGTGTGTGTGTGTGTGTGTGTGTGCGTGCGTGATTTAAACAATAGAAGAAAAGTAAAACTAATATTAAACTTTTATTAGTAGTAATTTTGTAATATATAAAATATAACTTTTATTATTAATAACAATAAAAGAAGTGATCAAGTGATGGACCCCTTTGGTTGGGGTCTTTGCCCTAACACCGCCTTAGCACAATCCTTTTCCTACAGTCATGGACATTTATTCAGCTCTCCCTTGATCATTCTCTCTGAAGTTAAACAGTGACAAAGAGCAGACTCTCAGATGTTGCTGAATGCTTATCAGTAGCTACTCTCCTTTTAAAACACAGAGATGGTCCCAGTCCCCGCAAATGAACATTTTGAAATACCCTGATATTCCTAAAATATTTCTATGAGGCAGGAAGAAGGAATGCTATTATAGAGATACTCTGAAAGACTTGATAAAACTGCTTGTAAAAATCATAGAAATGCTGATAAATTCTACTTTGGTTAATTGGACTTTGCTTTTTTCTGCAATAAAGGGCAGTTCCTCAGAACTCAGATACATACTAAAGCATGCATTTCCAAAAAGACCCTATTGGTGCCAGAATAATTTGGGGAAAATACACATTAGCTAGGAAAGTCCACACATTTACACAGCAGACACAAAGCATACCTACATCTCACATCGCTGTAATACCATCTGCTACAAAACACACATCATGTTGTCTTTAGGCATCACTGAGTTTGACTGATTACAGTAATATCCTCTCTGAAACAGTCTGTTTTGGTACAAAAAAATACAATAATAGTGGAGGTTGATATACAGGTATCTAATGAATCTCTGGGGATATGACCAGCTTGCATATGATCCTTATACTGTCTCTTTAGAGTAGGAATAGCATAACAGTTGTTAGTTGTGTTAAGCAAAGGAATACTAATTTGATAAACTGCTCTGGGGTTCTAGGTTGAAAGCAAAATAACACACACAGGAATATATTTCTCTAACTTAGAGTAGCTTCCCCACCAGCATCAGTGATGTGGTGTTTATTAACACTATAGACTTGGGCTGTCTTGCAAATGCCCATATATTGCAGATTTGGTCCCCACTTTGGTCCAATTGGGGAAAAGTGTAATATGTAAGAGATACAAGCTAGTAGGAAGTATTTATGTCACCAGACATGTCCTTGGAGTGCGACCCCATGCCTCCTCCTCCTCTTCCCACTCCCACTTCCCAGGAAATAAGTGGAGGAGTTTTGGTATGTCACTGGTTTCTGCCTTCATGTTTTGCTCTACTATAGATCCTGAATCAAAGAAACCAACATAGCACAGACCAAAACCTGCAAAGTAGTGAGCCAAATTCAAACTTCCTTGTAAGTTTATCCCTTTGGGTATCTGTTACAGAAACACAGACAGGGTCACCTGGAAAGTTTGGATCAGAAAGAAAAAGATCAGCACTAGAATCTTTCCTTCCTAAATGACCCTAGCTGATGGGGAGTGTCTCTGTTTGGAATTTTCACTCCTACTCAACAATTCTCTGTGTTTTCCCTTTCCAGTTTTCAGAAGGAGCTTCTCCACTTTTTATATTTTCAAAAGCTCCAGAGAAAGCATCGTGTTGATTAGCTCCTTATACCCTGCTCATATTAGAAGTCACTTTATAAGATTATTTTCCAACATGTAAAATCTCTCTCCAGCTCGAAGAATCACTAATACACACTATGGTGCTGCCTGCATGATAAGTTCAGTGGTCTTGTCCTATATTGGGGATCCCAGGTGCTTCTCCAAATACATAAATGAGGCCCTGGAACTGAGTTCTGCGACATAGAAGCTCTGGTTCCCTTAAGCAGGGGAGGTAAAAGCTCCTCTTCTTACAAGTATTTAGTTCTTCACTTTAGACCTTGTGGAACATATTGATTAATTTAGTCAATTAGTGCACAAAAGAGCTTTAAATTAATCATGTCTAAGACTATGAGATCAGACTTCCCAGTGCTCTGAAATTGTCAAGGTGATAAAAACAGTCTTCCATCTGTAAAGCAGAGGTATTTAAGCCCTCCAGGCTTACCTGATATCCTAATTATAGAAGAAAGACTAGATAATACAAAGAGAAAGACAGCACTAACACGAAGATTTCCTTGTGAAGTTAAAGAGGGACCAGTTACTCACACAGCTGCTGTGTCTGCAGTGATCAAGTATGCTTAATCAGACTGTCCGAAAGGAAGACTTGCAATGTCTTAAGCAAGAGCCCTGCCCCCATTACTCCTGCATGAGAAGTTAATCAGGAAAATAATTCTTTTCACAAAGTTTAACATGTAAACTCTTGCTTGAAAAAGAAACACATTTTCAGACACTCATGGATGAACAAGAATAAAAACCATCTTAAGCTCTTATGTCAGAACAAGTTTGAGCAGAAGGAAGAACACAGAAATGTACAAAACCACAAAGGAGAAATAACAATGCAATAAATGATAATAAACTTAATAATTAATAATAAAAACAAAGGTGCCATTTTGTATGCATTTAAATGATGGAGATGACATAGAATATCAGAAATTTAATCAAAAAGTCAAAGAGATTAATTTCAAAGTAAAACAGAATAATGAATAGCATGGATTTCAGACCTGACAGATCATGAGATCGTTAATAGATTTTTTTTTTCACTGCCAGGGCCACATGATCTGAGAAATAGAAAGTCCTAGTGGTTTTGGCAGGATGGGTTCTGAAGTTTGTCAATATTTAATTTCAGGATGTCTTCAGATGCGGGAGAGAGGGGATACAGAAAGCTGGGGACAGGAAAAAAAATCACCCTATAGGTGGAGGAAGGAGGATAGAAAAAGATGGGCACATGGCCAGAAAGTAATTTTGTCATTTCTGATGTTTTGTTAATAGCTCTTGTTTCCTAATCATGCTTTTAAATGTAATATTAAAGTACTTAACGCCTTACATGACTAACCTTGTGAGGGCTCGATCCACAAGAACCAAATGGTATTGTGAAAAATTTAAGAGTTCTTTTATTCCAGTTATGTAGACAAATGCATGTTTTCTCTATATCTGTCCATCTATCCTTTTCTTCCCTTCCTTTCTTACTCCCCATCCCTAGACTAAAGTTGTATGGAATAGGATGAATCCTTATTTTATCTTTTCATAGTATAATTTCATTAAATCTGAAGGGCTTAAATATGTTAGTTAAACAACAACTCCAAGCTTATCAGAATTTTCTACTTAGGTCATTTTTGCTTCCCTTAAGTGAAGAACTGAACTTTAACACAACGAGAGCTTGCAGACCTGAAGCCTGAACAGAGCTCAGGGCAATATCTACTTCAAGCATATGCTAAGAAAATTGTTCCTAATAAGAAAATGTACCCAGGTCTTGCTTTTTAGAGAACATGATATAGATAATTTGGGGTAATAAATGTCAAATAATGTTCAAATAAAAATCATTTTAAGTGCCAATACTGTTTTACAAGACGAAAGGAGAAGCAGTTCAAAACTTGATGACTATGCCACCATCACCCATCTTTGTAATGGCATAAACAGTCATAAAATAGAGTGTGGATACACAAATTACCCATTGATAGGAGCATCAAATGCCTGTAGAGTCATCTCCATAACCCATCTCCATTCACTTTGATGTACTAGAATATCTGTTTATCAGAAGCCCCATCCCCATCCATAATTAAATCCGATGTAGTATATCAGGAAAAAAAAAAAAAGAATCAAATGGAGAAGAAATAAGATAACTGACCCTGCATTCAGTCTTGATACTCTGTACCAGAAGCCATTAACTTGTATCACTTGCTCTCCAATTTCTACAATTTAGAATCAATACAAAGAATTTCTTAAAGATTTTACAATTTCAAGTAACACCAACATATGTGTTTTTATAAATATTCTTTTACATGTACTTCATTTTGCATTAAGATTCTGTTTTGCAACTCAGCAAGGGCTGGGATTCACTTTGCTCATGTGGCAGCCCCTGAGTTAAAAATCCACTCTCTGAGAAGTGATTTAATATGGAAAGGAATGTACTTAAGAAGTTTTTGGAAAGTGTGTATGTGTTATCTTGACTGAAAAATAAAGTTACAGTTGAATCTCTAATCACTCCCTTAAAATTATTTTATAAAATTATTTATTTACTGATGTACATATTTATTTATACCTACATAAATATTCAGAGGCACTGGCAAGCTTATATGAAAAGTTGGCAGCTAAGGAAATTGTTTCCTTCTTGCTGATGACATCACTAATGAGGTATGTCAAAAATTATTCACATTTATATAGCTTTGTAATAATTTTTCTGTGTATATTTCATAAAAAAATGAGATGCAATAGCCAGAAAATACAAACTTAGTGTTTCAGAATTAACCTGTTTAAATGTAAAAGGGATGTTACAACTTCTCAGATAATGCCACCTCAGGAACTAAGGGTAAGAGCTTTGATGAGCAGAACAAAATGTCAGTCAACCCATGTTCATCCCATTTCAAAATTTTGATAACTACAAAGACATATGCTGATAGTTCAGGATCCAATTAGCAACCTCTTGCATATATAACCTTAAAGCAAAAATTTTAAACTGATTCAACCCTGCTTCCAGCTCCCGCATTAATTACTAGCTCAGGGACCCAAAAGTGTTCTAATGAATTTTACATTAGAATCCACAATATGAACAAAGTATATTACCACAGCCACTAGTAAATGCATATGTTGGCACTTGCAAGCAGAATTCTGAACAGTTATGAAGAATCCAGCTGAGTTTCAAATTTGTGATTACCATGCCAGAAGAGAAAAGAAAATTTCACAAGAACCTACTTGCCATAACCACGGTGCTGAGGACGCCAATCTCCCCTAATACCTAATGATAACCTTTAGCTCCTACTTCTCAAAGCGCAAAGGCACACGGCCTCCTGCGCTTCAGCACAAGGAAACAGCTCCCACCCACACTGACTTCTAAATGTGCAATGAATAAGCTTTAAAATCCTGTTTCTCTCCTAGCTTCCCACATTGTCACTAGACAACCTGTGTGCTGACTATACTCAGCATTAACATTTGTGCTTTACAACATCAAAACTATTGTCATCTCCACAAGGCCTTTTAATTTAAAAGTTCAAGAAAACTGTTTTGCAAACAGAATAAACAAACAGGGTACCAGGCATTATCCAAGCTCAAAATACTCGATAAAGCTATTGGAGCACATGGAGACTTTTTTATATACGATTTCTCTAATTTCATACCAAAATCAAGTATTATGTATTGAGCATTAGTGACAAATGTAATATTTTAAAGGACATACCATCCTTAGCAGAAAGTAAAGAGCAAATAAACAAATAATAATAAAGGCATATTGATCAAAGTAAGTTGATCTGAAGATTGTATTAGAAATACACCTAACTTGGGAAAGTTGGGCACAGGGTGTCCATAATTATATCTTAAGTAATTAAGATTCTCCACACTGTACACTGCTCAGGATCAGCATGTGAGTATTAAAAGGACATGAGCAGGAGTAATAGGATTCCTATTACTATCCAGGGACAGTGAGTGGTACCCTCTGATTCCCAGTTATCCTCTCAGGATACTTCTCCCCTTTCAGATTGCCAATATCACCACATATCCAGGTGTGCTAAGAAACATACCACGTCTTCTCGAGATATATGCCGCAAGTTCATCTCTAATGCTTGTATTGCACTGTCTATGTTTATGTTTCTTTTTCCTTATTATTCAGACTTGAAAAACACTACACTCCCAATAGTTCCCTGCAGCTAGAACCCAGGTGTAGTATAATATTAACACAGCTTTGTTTTCTCATAAGTTTGATGGTCCATTAACAATATCTGTCGTCAGAGGGGCTAATTTTGGTCCTGCCTGGGTCTAAGTTAACGGCAGCACTCAGGAATTTCATGGGTAACAAATCTATTGGTCTAATCTCAGCATTTTGTAACATGTTAAAAATCTTTTCTTGAGAACAGCACATAGACTGAAAATAGAGTTTCTATTTCAATTATGTCAATGTTTAAACACTGAAATTCACCACAATGAAACAAATATCAACGCTCAGAGCACGTTACTCTTCAGCTGTTTGCACATTTTTTTTCACATCTTTTCCAAGGAACTCAGAATTCTCAAAGAAATGTCCTTAACTCCTTCACTGCCGCGCACCAAGATCAAATACTGCGAACAATCTATGGATTATAAAGATCAAAGAGTTGGAGAGAATCTTTAACTGCTCGCAGGGTGGGCAGCTTTTATGCTTTTCCCAGAAACTGCAGCAAGCTAGGGGAATCCCCTTCACACAATTGTGCCATTTCCCTCCTTTCTTTCTTTTTAATCACAGACACAGTTCCTTAGATTCAGGCACAGCAAACAGTGGCGCTGCCTGGAGGACATAAAAGATACACTCAGACAATCCAGTTCTACCCCCCAGATCAGAGCTACCCAGCACATGTCTTTAGGAGAAGGAATGTCAGCAAGCGAGACTGCATTTTATTAGCAGCATTAGAAAAAAATATCACAACAAAGAAATAGTGAGCGTTTTCTACTCTGATTCAACTCCGTTACCATGCTCTGCCAGCCTTGATTTAAAAAAAAAAAAAAGTCATTACCTGTATGAAGAGAACCTGTTAATAGCCTGAGAAGGTACTGGGCAAATTTCAATATTTCACGTTTACACCGTTTCCTACAGCCACTCATCTTAAGCAACAAGGTATTCCTCTGAGGAGAGTCAGAAGTCTTTGCCAATAGAAAGAGGAGGAAAAAAAAAAAGGAAACAAAAAAAAGAGGCAGCTTCTGGGGGGAAACTTCTGTCTCAGTTTATGGAGCAGGCTGCCTTACAACTCGTGGGGAATTAGCTCTGAGTGCCTGAGTCAGAAGGTACAGCAGCCAGTGCAGATGCAAGAGTAACAGGGCACTGAGAAAGCGCTGCCTCCCAGGACGGTCATCAAGTTCTTCTGTGGCAACAGATAAGCTGCTGCTTCACACTTGTAGTAACCCTGCTATGGTGCATCTCGGCATCCTCTCTCCTGAAGCAATTGCAACCTCACGGACCATGCCGAGGGAGGCGGGGCTTGCGATGCCAGCTCATCAATGAATCAGCATGTAAGCAGGTGAGCAGACAGATGACAGGTCACTGGGGCTAAAGCCCTTCGGAAACCAATAAAAGATCCTGCTAAACAATCAGGCCTGCTGGGGAGAAATCTCGGGGTCCAAGGGTGTACAAAATGTGTCTAGATAATCAAGGAGAGATTGGAAAGGGACTGCCTGAAGTCAGAACTCAGACTGTTCCTATACACAGTGATGATCATATTCAGAGAGCAGAGACAGAAGCTGACTCTCATCAGAGTTGAGGATTTACCAGAAGAATAAAGCAATACTGCTGTGCCACAGAACGATATATTCAAACCCATTGGCTCCCTGGTAGAAAGCAAGCTGATACTCCAAACTGGCTACTGTTTCTGGGCTCAGATATTTGGAAGCCAGACGTCATTATCTGCTTTCATAAAACACTAACTTGGAAGCCAAAGTTGTGGAGTTCTATACTGTGCACCCAGGCAAAAGAGTCCCAAAGCTAACTTGCTGCATTATGCTAAAAGCAGGAACTGCCTCAGTTTCTTCTTCTTCTTAAAAGGCAAATACAACTTGTTATTTCCCTACAGACTGATTTAAGTTAGGAGAGCAATCTGCAGGGCTTGCGATGTGCACAAAGCACTTTTGTACTGAGAGTGGCGCTACACAGGCAGTTTGTAATAAATGCCTGAAAACCAGATGCTTACATCTTTGAAAGTGTCATTATTTCATAAGTCTTTGGGGCTTTGGGTAGTTTCTCGGGTTGCTTTACATTCTTAATTAATACTCCCGGGCTTTTTATTGCTTTTTACTGACTCTGTATAAATATAAATTTTGTCACTGTGATATTTAGTACAAAAAGGAAATTCAAATTCCTTATTTTAAAAGTCTGTCAGCCCCCATTTTTGAAACATGTAACAGTTCTATTTGGAACTAGTATTTTTCAATAATGCTATGCATGAAGTGATGTTCTTATACAACAACAACAAAAAAAAAATGTTTGAAATCTCAGGCTTAAAATCATTTAAGTGGAAACTCATATACTCTACAACTTCCCCTTCAATATCCACAGTCTTAGTGATGTACCCACTGAAGTGTGTTAATGAAGAAGCATACTTCTGAGGAATATTTTTTTAAAATTCAGTTAAAATAAAACTATATTTTAACATTTTCTTACAAATATATGGCATCAACTGACAATGTTTGGCACAGGAAAGATAAATATATTACTACATAATATATACTATATATCTATAGTATTTATCTAATGGGTTTATTCTGAGCAGCTTAACAGACATAGTTCCATACAGTGGGTACACTGTAGTGAAAAGGTAATAACTTTGATCCTATGGTATGTATACCTCAGCATAACCAGGAAGTTATAGGAAGATACCAACCAATAATAAACAAGAATATATCGCATATGGGTAAGTGCTCCATTAGAGTAACCGTATAGGAAAGGCATAAGTAAAAAGGGAGAAGCTAGTGCATAAAACAGGGGAGGGAACCACCATGAACTACTGAGAGCATCTGAGAAATAAAGAACACTTGGCGCAAGGATGCTAAGGTGGGAATATGATCAGCATACTTAAATGAATGCAAGACCCACATGTTTGCTGAAGTACACTGACTCAGGAGAGACTCCTAGGAGGTGTTCATGAGAGGAAGACAGTGGCAACAGTGCTTTAAGCAACCCCTGAACAGGAAAGCTGTGCCTTCTGTCTGCTAGGTAAAGATGACCTTCAATGGAACTAGAAGAGAAGAAGGAATATCTAAAAAAAGGGGGAAAGTAGTTCAGGAGAGAAATGATGGAGGTATGTATGACCTGCAGTAGGGATAAAGGTGGTCTCTTTCTGGATATACAAGGAAACAGAATTCATGGGGTTTGGTACATTGACTAAGGACATAAAAGAAAAAGGATTAAGAGTTACCTAATTGGGATTTAAATAATTAGTGGGCACACTCAATTAGCTGTTGAAATGCTATTGTATACAATTAAAATGCACATGGTTGTTTGATTTTCAGGTTTTTAGAAACTCCCCAGGCTTTTTATTCTAAAATTTCTTTTTGTTTTTTTGACATTTTTTTAATTAAGTATTTTCTTCATTTACATTTCCAATGCTATCCCAAAAGTCCCCAATGCCCTTCCCCCCCACTCCCCTACCCACCCACTCCCACTTCTTGGCCCTGGCATTCCCCTGTACTGAGGCATATAAAGTTTGCAAGACCAATGGGCCTCTCTTCCCACTGATGGCCCTACTAGGCCATCTTCTGATACATATGCAGCTAGAGACAGGAGCTCCGGCGGGTACTGGTTAGTTCATATTGTTGTTCCACCTATAGGGTTGCAGATCCCTTTAGCTCCTTGAGTACTTTCTCTAGCTGTACCATTGGGGGCCCTGTGATCCATCCAATAGCTGACTGTGAGCATCCACTTCTGTGTTTGTTAGGCCCAAGAATAGCCTCACAAGAGGCAGCTATATCTGGGTCCTTTCAGCAAAATCTTGCTACTGTATGCAATGCTATCAGTGTTTGGAGGCTGATTATGGGATGGATTTATGGCAGTATTTCTGATACTGTTTCCTCTCCTCCACATCCTCATCAATATTTATTTTCTGTCATCTTGCTAATAGCCATTTTATCAATTGTGCACTATAGCACATGTGATTCCAATTTATATTTTTCTGGTGACTAGTGATACTGGACAACTTTTCACAAGTCAGTTGGATCATATGCAGTCTTTTAAAGAAACGTCTATTAAAGAGAATTTCCCATTTTAATTGGAATGTTTCTTGTTTTTGTGCTGTACACATTTCTTGCGTGGGGTGTAGAGCCTCTGTACATATTTCCTCCCAATCTGTAGACTTCCTTCCTCTCTCTTCTCTTAACTGTTTTCTTGCTTTGCCAAAACTTCTTTGTTTACTATATTTTTTGCTTTTGTTATCTGCAGTTTTGAATTCGTGTACAGGAAATTGTTATCTAAACCAACCTCCTACTATAATTTTTATACATTTCTCTCAAAGATATTTTAGCTCTGGGTCTTAATTTTAGTCTCTAACCTATTTTCCATCATAATGTGAGAGCCAAATTTTGCTGCTGTGCACAAGTACCTACAGCTTTTCAATACTCTTTGTGGAAGAGAATATCTTTTCTGAATTATGTGTTTATTATATCTTTGTCAAAACCACATCCAGGTCTTCATTAAAAAACAAACTGAATTTAACAAATCCCAAATAGATTGCTACCCATGTAGGCATTTTAGCACAACTTATAATATCCCAGATATAGAAGGAACTCTGAAGTCAACCATATTCTTTTATTTGTTCATTTTTAAATATTTATGAAAATGGCATTATAATAGAATCTTCAGATGTCAAAGGTATAAGAGCCTAGATAAGGCTTGTTTTCAATATTAGATATGAGGGAGACTAGATGACTTAAAAACAAAAAAAGCACATTTATTTCTGACTGTTGTAGAGATGACAAGGCTGAGGATCAGCACCCACATCTTCAAATCATGGTGAGGCCTGTCTCTTCATGATTTCTGAAATGAAGATGTACCCTTGTATCTACTTGTGGAGTAGAGAGAAAGTTCTAGTTTCTAGCTTACCTTGTTTATATATGCAGACTAATTATCATCAATAGGACTATATCTTTAATGACTACATTGCCCTCTTCCAAGCATCCTAGTACTATTGATAGAACTCTCACCTTCTAAACCTAATTGTCTTCTAAATACCACCTTCACACAATCACACTTGGTGCCACTTTTATTCGTATGTATCTAGAAGTAAGGAAAACACGCATGCACACACAACACACATACACGCACACATGCCCGCACACATGTACTCACATGCACATCAAAGAATATTACTGAAAATATATTGCTGTAAAATAAATTACTGTAAAATAAAATTGGACATCTTTGAATGGATGGACTATTTCTTTAAATAAACATATATATCTCAACTTGTGAAACCTTTGAGGAGAGGCATATCAACACATAAAAAAAAACTATTACAACCATTTGATTATTAACAACAGAGTTTTTTTTTAAAGTTGCAGTTGGTATTCAAGGAATGAAAACCATCCATTAGGGTGGGGATAGGTTGCAGTGGAGCAGTCCACATCCATATGGAAAATGGACATAGATAAAGTTCCTGTGTCTTCAGAAAAAAAGTGTAAAATGTAGTTTTTTTTAAAGTGTAGATCACAATTAATCCTAAACTTTGATGTAAAATGTAAAGCTATAGAAGTTTCAGAAAGACACCCATCATGGTGTGTGCCTTTCATTCATTCACACTGGAAGGTAAAATGGAAGGATTTTGTATTTGAGGTCAGTCAGGACAAAATAGTGAGTTGCAGGACAGCGTGGGATAGCAGATATAAAAAGTGGTTTATTTTTAAAAGCAATAAAGTAAACAAGATTTTAATCAAAAAAGAATTTGAAGAAACTCTTCAGTAACTACACAAAGAAGCTTAAAACTTGGCTACAGATATGTGACTTCTAAAAGGAGAAACTGAAAACTGGATAACATCAAGTTTAACACTTCTATTATCAAAGATTTTCATAAACAGTTAAAAGGCAAGCTACAGAGCATAATGAAATATTTACTATATACATCCTGACAAAAATAGAATCTACAATATACTGAGAACTTCAAAACCCAGTAACATAAAAGTACAAAATCCAATTCAAATATGAGCAAAAACTATGCAAAAGTTTTTCACCAAAAAGGAAATATAGGTGATAAATACATGAAAATATATTTCATGTTATGATTATACTCCAGAGGAAAATTGCAATAAGAACATCAAAATATTTCTATTAAAATATCTAGGATCAAAGTTGAGACAAGAAGAATTGTTGACAGGGTACTGGTAAATTTGATTGCTCATACAATAACAACAGAGATGTAAGATGATAAAACCACTCTAGAAAACATATATATACATACACATATACTCCTTCTTCCATTTCTTCCCCCAAGAATTCCTAAATATCCCTCTTTGCTCTCTTTCAGATTCATGGACTATCTTTTTCATCAAGTGTTTTTATATGCATATGGGGACATACATATGTATTCCTAAGGACAACCTGCTCAGCCTGTATGATGTTTTCAGGACTGACCATCTGGTATTGAATATCCAGTTGGTATGCTCTTCTGTGGAGAAAACTATTTCTCTCACTCTCAGTGTTGCTCCTTTTATACATAATACTTCACACAGATGAATTTTCCTTGTCACCATCCAATCCTGTACTATAGTTTAGTTAGAATTTCTTGTTTGGAAATTTCATTCCTGTTATGACATATTAAAGGGGTGGCTATCTAGAATGTACATATAGGACCTTTATGGGCATTAACAATTTTATATTATCCGGACAGTCAGTCAATAACATTCGCATAATTCTGTGCAAAAACTCTCAGAATAGACTGTGGGAACTGACTTTTCACTTTGCAGCACAGATCTTCAGCATAACCAGGACTTCCTCTAGACATAGCAATAATATATTGCCTATAGGAGAAAGAATGGGAAAGTATGTAAGAGAAATCATCCAATTCACAGGAAAACAGAAAAAAATAATTAGGAAGATAAATTTTAAATAAAAGAGAATTAGAAAATGAAAGCAGGAGTTAGAAAATTAAAAAAAAAGTCAGCCTACTTGGATTAAACAAAACCACTAAATACAATAATATAAAATTGTAAGACTACTAACATTCCTCATACTAGAGCTAAAAGGACATTTAACTTAGAATCAAACCCCATCCACCAGGTCACCATGTGATAAGAATGGTAGAAGTTGAAAGCTCCTATGTTGTAACTCCTGATCTTAGTAAACTTAGGGGTGAGGGATTTTTAAAGTCTGGGTATTAATAAAGATATTTTTCTTTTAATTGTATTTAAAGGATTTTTTTTCTTAGTCTATCTGTCAAAGAAGGCAAAATCCAAGTATAAACAAATCATAAATGCATGATTTGCCCCTTATTCATTTTTAGAATGGAAATCAATGTCTGTTGGCTTCTCTTCAAAAAAAAAAAAAAAAAAAAGGAAGAGCCCAGGAGATTCCAAGAAGATTCTTGTCACAGTGTAGTGTTCCTTGCAAATCAACTCCTCTCAATTCATCTTGGAGCAATCTGTGTATCTCAGTGGGTGTAGATATTGTTATGCTTTTCAAATTGTCACAAGTCACAAAAATAAACATGTGCCATGTAGAAATAGCACACCATGGAGCTGCAAAGAGAAACAGAACACAGCCTGGCGGCAAAGTCACAGGCTCTGAAAGTGGGTCTTGATAGAATAGCAAAGGAGCTGCTGTCCATTAGAGAAGAATGTCCCGTGCCAGCTCCATTATTATTCCGGAAACATCACTAGTCACCTACTTCAGTGAATAAAGAGCAAGCCAACATACTGTGACTGCTCATATCCACTTCAGTGACAGTTCTGTGAGTACAAAGCAAGTCAAAATCACACCTTCCAGCAGGAAGGGTCTCTTTGGTGTGCCTAGGTCAAAATGTTCTAAAAGCTATTCTGGGTAGGGCCTAAAGCACATATGAACATTTCTGCCATAATTTAATGTCATCTAAAGAATACTAAATCTTTGAAGAGATGAGGACTCTGTCACACCTTAGCATTAAAACGAAATTACATAGACAAATATTCACATATAAATAGATTCACAGAAGTACCTGGTAAAATTCAGCTTACAAAGACACAAGCAAAACAAACAAGGAACCTCCAGCCCACCTCCACAAAATGCCTAAAACTAAAGTGGTATTTTGAATATGATTGGCCCATGGGAAGTGATACTATTAGGAGGTGTGGCCTGTTGGAGGAAGTCACTGTAGGGGTGGAGTCCAACCAGTGATTTCTTGGTTGCTTTTGGACCAAGATGTCAAATTCTCAGCTTTTCCCGTGCCATGCCTGCCTGGATGCTGCCAAGTTTCCAGCCTTGATGATAATGGACTGAACCGCTGAACTTGTAAGCCAGCCCCAATTAAATGTTTGCCTTTGTAAGCATTGCCTTGGTTGTGGTGTAGCTTTGTAGCAATGGAAACCCTAACTAAAACAGGGAGAAAGAAGGAAAACCTTTCTACAAAATGAGGTTAAAGCATATTTTTATATTCTGTTCAGGAGAGGGAAACCACTCAAGTGTTCCCAGGAAAGTCAAAGGACTAATGGGATTGTACATGTGTTGGAAAGGCAGACAGCTGAAAATGAACATCTAGAACAAAGCCTCATGGGACTCCATTGCCTCACAGTCAAGTCTAATGACTTCGTTCTACTGCTATACGAACTAGGACAAAACATGTTTTGCAGACAGAGAGAGCCAAGTTTGAAAAAAAAAAAAAGCTGCATACATTGTACTTACAAAAACCGAAAAGGATGCTAAAGGGACACATCCAGCCCAAAGGGTGACATTGGGGGCCTGAAGAAGAATCTCATTGTCAGTCTGAGACATTTCAGAAGGCTGGAGGAATGGGGGGTGGGTTCTTTTCCATGAGATCACCTCTAGATGTTAAGAAAGAGGGTCCGAATGTCTCCCTAAGTACAGTACTTCATGAAACAAGCCTAAAATGTGTCCTGTTGAAATATATATCAATTATTTTCCTCATGAGAATTTTTTTTTTTTGCTGGGTAATACAGAAGAAGGAATTTGGGGCTACACTTTATCACTTGAATTATGCATCAAACTGTACCTTAGCCCAGTTCCATTTTATTATGTGATTAAGAACCTATTTGGTCTCAAGCCTGACCAATGAGATTACTGGAAGTCTTAGAACAATGTTTCTTAATTCTGTAAAGTTTTCAACCTTTTTCTGATATCACAGAAGCACTAAAAACACCCAAGTTCCCATAATTCTTATGTATATGTACTTGGAAATTCTTGACATAACATAGGAAAGATCAGTAATTTCTCATGTCCTAAGTTTTTATAAAACATACAATTGTGAATATAAAAGTGGCATATAGCAGTCACCCACAGGGAATGAAAAGCCAATGAAAAGCCACATTGTAAACTGAAGTTCACAAAACCAAGACTCAATAAAAGTCCCTTTAACCCATCAGTTAGTCCTCCTAAAGTCAACCCCAGGACTGAAAGTCTGAGGTATATGCTGGGAAGGAATCACCAGCCTTCTACTTCAAAACACAGCTCAAAGAGTCAAGGAAGCAGTTAACACCAAAGGCAATCAATGGGCAGCTTTCAAACAATTCGATGCTCACTTGGCTTTGAGAAATCGTCAGCTATGTCCATCCAGTAATGCTGTTTTCTCTGTTCAAATGGAATGCACTTACAGGAATTGGAGACTCTGTCTTTCCCTTTTGATTAGAATACCTAGTGACTTCAGAAGAACAATTAGGTTTAGGATTCAACAACCCTTCACTCTACTAATTTATGTTGAAGATTAGTTTTCATTATTGTTATTATGTTATAGACAGAAATACTGTTGGCCTAGCAAAAATTAAAAGTAAACTGAACTCCCAACAATGTCTTTGTTTCCCTGTTATGGAAGAGAAGAAAGTGTCTGCTTCATTTTCATGTGAGGTAGCAAGCTCAGAGAAAGTACAACTCTGAGCAATCTATGACTAGGTAAAGAATAGAAGCATACTTAGAACAATATATTGGTTGCATTCTTCTTAAATCCTATCTGACATACATAAATGGTGACTTGATTTGCAAGATTTATTAAGTTTCTATTTACCAGACAGACAGTGGGAGTTAGGTGTCTCATGATATGAAGGTGCATCCTGGAGAATTTCAAAAGAAAGGTCAATGCTAAAGGTCAGACCAATGTCAGTCTTGTAGGAGAAGGCTTTGAGAGTGAATGTCAATAGAGTTTCTCAAGAGAACCAAGGTACCCTGCAAGGCTATGGTCACATGATTTCAGTTATAAATAGCCACACATTATTTTTCACTTAAGATAGAACTCTCTGAAACTATATATGACAAAACAAACAAACAAATACAAACAAACAGATGTCACTTTCTTTTCAAAGGAAAGGGGAGATCAAAATTAAAGTCAAAAGTAGGAAATGGTTAAAATAGTAGCTGTGAAATCAAAGAACTAATTTAACCATTCAGAGAGATAAGAAAAATGGAACAAAGATAGAAGCTCTCTTGATTCTTCAGACTGGACAGGTAAGTGAGAGTTATGGCTGTGTTTGGATCTCATTTTCTGTATGAAAAGCTACACAAACACAGTGATGTGTGGTTCAGAGATGGAGGATTTCTTAGGCTTGATGGCTTCCAGCATAACTCCAGGCTCAGTGAGAGATCCTATACCAAAGGAATAAGTTGGAACATGAATAAGCAGGATACATGAATGCCTTACCCGTCTCAAACATTTACATCTGCATGCACAAGTCATATATGCTAAACTTACACACATAAAAGAAAGGGTTCTATAGAAACATTTTGAAATATCAGACACAATGGCATTAAGTAATCAAATAAATATACATACTCAGCGACAGCATCTTCACCATGTTATAGTTCCATTTAGTAAGAATTTTCTTTTTTGCCATTTTTTGTTGAAGCTTTTATAACTTCTCTAATACATCAGGCCATTTCCCAGGAAATTTTTTAAAAATAGAAAAATTCAAAAGCAGTACAGAAGTCCATATTCCAGGCAAGTCTAGTACCTAATAATTACCTTCTCCATACAATGGCAACCAGCAATGATGGCCACACACAGCTTTCAAATTACACTACACAAGAGAACACACTCTTTGGGAAGCAAAGGACTATGCCAACATGAAACACAACTTGGACCATTCTTCCAAGTTATACATTTTCTTGTTGGAATTACACAAAGCCACATTTTACACTATAGTCAAAAGAAAGACATGAAATCCTCTGAATATCAGATCCCTCTCTCATATGCAGCCTTAACAGTACAGAAAAGAATGTCTGCCAGGCCTCTCCTGACCTTTGAATGTCCTTGAGCTTGCTCTAAGGAAGCAGTTCTGAAATCAGTCTAAGATGATCTTACTGCACAGGATCCCCTGGAACTTGCTGCCAGAGCTCCTTCTCATCAGAGTGGCTAGATTAAATATTCAGGACTCTGGCATGGTGGTGAATCACAAAGCGATGCAGGGCTCTGACCTTCCTCAGGAAAATCAGTCAGTGGACAAATGTGTGACAACATTGACATTAAGTGTGTGCTATAAAAGAGAGCCTCCTAATGCAGTCTGCAAACTGCATATTCTCAGGCATGGTAAAAGCATTAAATTCACAAGGCAGAGCATGTACTAAAGGCCTTGCAGAATGCACTTGTGAATTCATATTCAGGTCTATCTGCAGCTGACCTACTCACAATGCATACCTCTCAGCCAGTGTAGGGTGGGGTGAGTACTAGGCACTTGGGATTGCCTTCTTCTCCTGGAGGTTGGAGCTGAGAAGGTGCCTCACATCTCAACTGATAGATTTCTGCTTTTCAAATGTTTGAGATGAAGTGTAACATCGAGTCAAAGAGGAAAAATAATGGGGTTGTGACACAATAGCCAAAGAAGCTCCATGACAAGAAAATATTAAAGGCTCCTGCTTTATCTCTAAAGGCAGGACACAGGATCAAACAAATGTCCTGAACTTTTTTAAACTGATCTTCACATTCACATAGACACACAGACACACAGACACACAGACACACAGACTCTCTCTCTCTCTCTCTCTCTCTCTCTCTCTAAAAGTGGATAGTTTTATTCCACAAAAAAGGATAGGATGAATGCAGGTGAAAAAGATCAAACAATTTACCCATATTAAATTCAGAATTAAGTATCACATATTAAATGTGTTTGGCAGGTTTTTTTCCTGATCTTTAGAGTCATGCTTTGAAGAACTGTTGGATATCATAGCCTGCATCTCTGCCTCCTATACAAGCAGACCCCACAAACTCACATTACATACTGATTTGGGTTACACCCTATAATTATCCTTTTACTGCTGTGGACTCCATCAAAACCACAATAGATAAATGTTTTTAATATATTTTGAACAAAAAATATGACTTAAGATTGATTATAACATTTTGATTTATAAAAATTTTCCCATTCTAAAATATTTTTAAAAGATGGGGATTTAAAAAGGTGTCCTAGAAACTATTCCTAAGGAACTTAGAAAGGTACAGTTGAGCAAATTAAGTGCGTTTTCTTATGAATTGTGTTGTTATCCAATATCTATTGGTATTCCATATAGTATTTTTCTATGCAAATGTACCAGGCTGTGACTCACATTTTCAACTCTACCTTGGTAAAGAGATGCTTGTTTTCTGGGCATTTGTATACTTTAAAGATTTGCCTAAAACTGAGGACAGAAGGATTCTACATTGCTTCAAGTTCTGTCATGTGAGCTTCTCTATAGGTAAGCTCTCTCTCCCACTGTCTTTGTCTTGAGACAGTCTAAAGTTTCTCTCTTTATTTTGCTACTGAAGCCCAAATTCACCTCTACTGATGCTTGTTCCAGCTTCCACAGCACAGTGCTGGTTATATGGGCTCTGAGAACGAGGTTTTCACAAAGATGTCTGTAAACGTATGGCCTCAGTGCCATTAAGCAATATAATTTTCTTTCTTTCTCCCTCTGTCTCTGTCTCTCTTTGTGTGCCTCTGTCTTTCTTTGTGTGTCTCTGTTTCTCTTTGTGTGTCTTTGTCTCTCTGTATTCCTCCATCTGTTTTTGTCTGTTCTCTCTCTCTCTCTCTCTCTCTCTCTCTCTCTCTCTCTCTCTCTCTCTCTCTCCTAATAAACCAGGAGATACAATGAAACAATTGACTGGGTATTTACTCTTTGTGTTGGATACAGAAAAATGTCTACAGATGAAGACTCTCTTCTACCAGGTTGCTCATGACTTTGTTCGAGTTAGTCATGGTGTCTAAGTTTTCATTTTCATGTGAGAAAGGGCAACGGGAGAGTTAACCCAGCAGAGAGTTAATTGAGGAAAGTCTATATACAAGGTATTGGAATGCATATGTTTTACAGATACTTTTTCAAAGTTGTATTGCAACTATTACTACTTCACTAATGGGGAACGCCTTTTTTTCTCAAGTACATACCAAGGAGAGTAAAGGGACCATGTTAACCCTGTAAACACATGGTAGAATCTTCTTAAATGCTACTGCAATTTTGTTAAAGATCAAAACAATGTCATTTCAGTTGACTTGTGCTTTTGTTTTGTTTTTTTAGGCAACAGGTAATATAGGAGTACATACTTTGTCATATTTCTTAGTTTGTTCTCTATCACTGTGATAAAACATTATGACCATAAGCAGCATCTTGAGGGAAGAAAATGTTTATTTGATTTATACTTCCACATAACATTCCACTATCAAGGGAAAACAGAGCATGCATTTGAGGCAGAAACCTGGAGGCAGAGATTGACCAGAAGCCATGGAGGAATGCTACTCACTATCTTGCTCCTTGTGGCTTGCTCAACCTGTCTACCACCCAACACCATCTGCCAAAGGATTGTGACATCTACTGTGGCCTGGGCCTTCCCACATTAATCATAAATCAAGAAAATGCCCCCACATTCTTGCCCATAGGCCAATTTGATGTGAGCATTTTCTGAACCGAATTTTCCTCTTCACAGATAACCCCAGCTTGTATCAAGTTGGAAAAGAAAAAGCCAACAATATAAACAATATGTAAGAACTGCTTTTATATTCAGTAGGAGCATTGGCAAAATGATATTTCACAGGCTTAACTAATTCTTAAAGATTGTTTCACAGGTTTAGCTCACTCTTAAAAATTGTAACCCAGAATGAAAATGGCATATGTGAGCACTGTGACAAAAGAATCTAGGAATTTCGTGTATTTTGAAGTTGCTAGCTCTCTAAAATTAACTATGGGATTCCATAGAAGATGCACTGGACATAAGTGGGTTCTCAGTTATCAACTTCTTTCCCCTCTGAAAAATGAGATGTGAAGTTAATTTATAGCCTGATGTCATATCTTGTCACTTTTGAGGTAATCGTTTCCTTTGATAATAGTATGAAAATTTTAAACTATCTTGCAAGAGTACTGGATTACATTCAATAATGACTATATTTCTATGTTCCCGGTGGACTGGAAACTGTCCATCTTTCTTGTCCTGGGCATACTGGCTAATTTACAATCTCCCCAGGTATTTGTTTGCTTGCCAATCTACTTTGTTCTTCGTGCAAGGGTAGCCTAATTGGAAAAACCTTGTTAGAAATGCAGGACGTAGGAGGAGAAGGGCAGAGAGAGCAGGAGCTGAGGGAAGATGGAACAGAAAGGTAAGAAAGTATGAGAGACAGTGAAAATAGATGAAGGAGAGAATAACATGAAGGACTGAATGCAGGAAGGAAATATTTGGGGAAGGAAGAAAGGAAGGAAATTAGGAATAATTGAATGAAGGAAGGTGACCCATGGAGATGGGAGGGAAGAACGATTTTAGGAGAGAATAAGCAGGAACTGAGAGCTCACAATAGGATCTTTTAGCCTTTGACATGTTGATAAATAGGTTCTGAGAGACAGCTCTTTCATGCCTTTCAACTTCCTTACCCACTCAGCACATTGACTCTGAGATAAAGAGAATGCAGCTAAGGGCAGTCTGACCTATGGTTCTTAAAGTTATCTGTGCCAGTATTGTATTTTATGGTACCCAGTTTTATATAACAAGCCACCTACTTTCTCTGTTGACAAACCATTCCTTTGGGTGAGCAGACAGCATTCTCCTTAGTGAAGTGGAACAAAATCCCTCTATGCTACTTTTACTCCTCTGTCTTCAGACATTGGGACACTGAGTGTCTTCAACATTTCTGCCACAGGATACATTGCTTTCAATTCACTTTCAGAAATGTGGGTTGAGATTCTTGAGGCTGCCTTTATATCAAGCTCAAGAAACAGGAAAATCCTATGTGCTCTAAAAATTGTGTGGGAGTTCAAATGTCAGGGGTGAGACACATTACTCAACAGAAGTCCTGACTGGAAAAAGTTATCACATAAAAATTAATTTGCTTTTCTCTTGAAAAAAAATCTGCCATTTTCATCATATGCTTTTCATTTTTTCACTGTGCTTCTGGTACTATAATTGCAAGGGAAAAAAGTCACTTAGCTCTTACATTATTCATCCAAACATTCATTCAAACATTTATTAAAGGAACTCTAGAATGAAGTTACTTTGATAGAATTTCTCTGATATCTCTACAATCAGCACTAAAATCATTGGAGGTCTAGCTAAGTAGAGGAACTAGCAATTACTGTGCAGCATTTATTAATATCTCCATGAGAAAAATATCTTTCCAATGAGCTCTATTTTATAGGTAGCATTAAGGAGCTAAAGGGGTCTGCAACCCTATAGGTGGAACAACAATATGAACTAACCAGTACCCCTGGAGCTCGTGTCTCTAGCTGCATATGTATCAGAAGATGGCCTAGTCAGCCATCATTGGAAAGAGAGGCCCATTTGTCTTGCAAACTTTATATGCCTCAGTACAGGGGAACGCCAGGGCCAAGAAGTGGGGGTGGGTGGGTAGGGGAGTGGGGTGGAGGGTATGGGGGACTTTTGGGATAGCATTGGAAATGTAAATGAAGAAAATACCTAATTAAAATAAAATTAAAAAAATACTGATGGTGAGCTTTTAAAATTTCTTTAATTTTTTCCTTCTTTTTGGTTTGTTGCTTTTATTTAATTTTTTAATATATTTTATGTTTCCCCTCACAAATTCTGCCCAAATCCTCCCCACCTCCTTACCCAATTCTATATTCTTTTTAATTTTTTCTTTCTTTTTATTAATTGGTTATTTTATTGTTTCAAATGTCCCTTCCAAGTCTCCCATCCAGCAAACCCCCATCTGATTCCCCCCTCCCCTTTGACTCTAATAGAATGCTCCCTCTTCCCACCCACCCACTCCGACCTCACCCCTCTAGCATCCCCCTATGCTGGGGCAACAAGCCTCCACATGATCAAGGGCCTCCCCTCCCAGTGAAGCCAGATAAGGCCATCCTCTGCTACATATATAACTGGAACCATAGACCCACCCATGTATACTCTTTGGTTGGTTGTTATTGGGAGCTCTGGGGGTCTGGGTTAGTTGATATTGTTGTTCTTCCTACCGAGTTGCAAACCCCTTCAGCCACTTCAGTCCTTCCCTTAACTCTTTAAGATTTTTTTCATTTAATGTATTTTAGTGATTTTTCTGTGCTTATGCATGTGTACCACATGTACCCATTACCTGCAGAGTTCAGAAAAACATGTTGGATCCTCTTGAACAGAATTACAAATGGTTATGAGCTCAAATGGATGCTCATAAATAAACTAAGATCCTCTGAAGGAGCAACAAGTGCTCTTAAGCACAGAGTCATCTCCTCAGACCCAAAAAAACATTCTTGATCAGCTATGATGGTCAAACAGCTGTGTAGGGAACCACAAATCTAATCTACTAACAATGTAATTCAGTTGATGTATGAAAAAAAACTACTATCCTTTAGGTTTGTTTTGTTTTGTTTTGTTTTTTTATTAAAAGGTAAGAAACTTTAAGGCTATAAAGACCCAACAAATACATAGTACATAAAATTAGGGAGATTAATTAATTATAAAAGCTTCAAATGGATATTTTATTACAATAAAGAAATAAACTGAGCTCTTGTGTTCTGAATACAATCTCGCTAAACCATTCAATTTTAACTCCAATGCTGGTCCTGACTCATTTCTGCCATGCTAAAATGACGTTGTTAATGAAAGCCTGGGATTATGACCAGATATTCTTTTCTCCCGGGATGGCTATTAAAAGTACAGCATGGCTCCCTGAATACCTTCTAAGAGATAACTTTGAACTAAACCTTAGTAGAGGCAGTGAAGCAAAGTTCTTTGTCGTGTTAATTTGTCTACTGCCCTTGTTGAGGGTAAACCATCACACCACAGTACCCTAGATTATGTACCTCTATCTGATCAAAATATTAGTTTCCTCTCATGTATTTATATCTGCCCCAGGCTAAAGTAGCTCAACAGAAGCACTAATTTGGGTCTAATGATATGTTTAGGGGGTACTTTCCTGAGAGTCAGAAAGTAAGAAAGTCACTAAAGTCAAAGGTATAGCAAGGTCCCTGGCCTCTGTCTACTGAGTTTCAAAATATAAATCTGTTGCAGTCAAACATGTTGTAGGCATTTTTCCCTGGACAAATATTTCATCCAGTAGAAAAGCAACACAAACTTGAAGGATGAACGTACTGTGGAATGTTTTGAGCCTCGCTGGCTTAGCTTTGATGCATAGTTTTGCCAATATTGACAGTATAATTAGTATATGTTATCCCCATATAGCAGAATTAACATTCCACATCCCTAGAATTTGTGGAGTCATAAAGTTAAATTAAATATATAAAGATTTAAAATAAAAAAATGTGTGACCAGTAAGAATATCTGAGCCATATCTTAGGTAATAATTGGGTTATGTCAAGACCTAGAATACTATACTTCCCAATATAAACCTTACCTTAAAAATCATAGCTACCGAGGAGAATGCTAGGATACTGAGGCAGGAGTGGGTGGATGGGTGGGTGGAGGAGGACCCACAGAGAGGCAGGGGACAAATGTTCGTGGAGATGAAACTGAAAGGGGATAACATTTGAAATATAAATAAATAAAATAACCAATAAAAATGAAAAAAATATCATAGCTACCTATACTTAATGACAAACCCAACTATGACACAGAGCGTCGAGAGATGATTATTCATCATTTCACATGTCTGTTTATTTTATTTATATGATTGAACACTTTAGAACATTTTTATGTTAGCCCATGTACTGAGAGTTTTGACTCTTGTATTTTTTACTGTCAAACTTTGATCTCTGCTCACTGAACCCTGTTACTTTCCTACTAAGAGCCTTTAACTATCTGAGTCCTACCACAAGTTATGGCTCCTATTCCCTACCAATGACTCTAGATTTTCTCTTTCAGAAGTTAAGTGCTGCTGACACATAGGACAACTCTGTGTATACAATTCACTGCCAGAGAGTCTTGGCATATCCTTGATTCTTCTCTTCTGAATCAAATGGTATTGTAATATGAAAGACTTTCTGGGAATATAAAGAAGGCATGTCCACAATTAGTTAAAAAATGAAAAAAAGAGGTAAGCATTCTGAGATATGCACCAAGTTCACAGCTTCTTAGAGTATAATGGCAGTTGATCCATGAATGTATGGGTCTTAAAAAGAAGGTAATTAAGAATAGGAATTGTTTCACTGCTCTATATAATACATAATTCTAGTACCTAAAGAGATGAGCTGAAATTATCTAGAAAATATTTAGAAAACATGCTTTATGAATAAAATATTCATCAGTCCATTTGTATTGACACTTGGTTAAATCATACAGAACTACTATTTATTAGGTAAATGATGACTACTGTATTTTTTTTCACCTAAATTATATTAAATTCTTAAATAGAAAAGCTTGATGCTGACTCCCAATCCCCCCTTCCAAAGAGAGAAAATTTAGAAACTACATAGAATATTTCATTTCTAGTTTTCAAGCTCATGAAGTTCTGCTATTATGTGAATAGTCTTATAATCATGGCTACCTAAGAACACGGCTATAAGTGGCGAACATGCATGTCAGGAGGAATCAACCAGTGAATGAATGAGAGAAACAAGTTATGAATTTAATAAGTTTATCTATTTTTTTTTTTTGGTTCTTCGAGACAGGGTTTCTCTGTGTAGCTCTGGCTATCCTGGAACTCACTTTGTACACCAGGCTGGCCTCAAACTCAGAAAGCCGACTGTTTATCTATTTTTTAATTCATGAATATTTTATTACCTTTTAAATAGAAAATAACATAAACTTTTTCACTATTCTTGAGCTGTGTTAGATAAATTTCCACATTTTTTACTTAAATTAAAAATCTATTTCAATTTAACAAGGAACTCTTGTGTACTTATATACATATACATTTGTAAATATATTATATGTAAGTTATTCAAAGCAAGCAAAACAAATGAACATGAATGATTATATAAATAATAAGACAAAAATTGGTGTTTTCTGTTCCTGACTGAAGCATCTACATAGAATCATAATTGAAATGTTTTCAGTCCTATGCATAGCTGTTTACATGTATAACATACATTCTACACTATCGTTTTTATTTTTTATTAGATATTTTGTTCATTTACATTTCAAATGCTGTCCTGAAAGCCCCCTATACTCTCCCTGCCGTCCTGCTCCCCAACCCACCCACTCCTGCTTCCTGGCCCTGGCATTCCCTTGTATTGTGGAATATAATCTTTGCAAGACCAAGGGCCTCTCCTCCCAATGATGGCCGATTAGGCCATCTTCTGCTATATATGCAGCTAGCGAAATGAGCTCTGAGGGTACTGGTTAGTTCATATTGTTGTTCCTTCTATAGGGTTGCAGACCCCTTCAGCTCCTTGAGTACTTTCTCTAGCTCCTCCATTGGGGGACCTGTGTTCCATCCAATAGATGACTGTGAGCATCCACTTCTGTATTTGCCAGGAACTGTCATAGCCTCACAGGAGACAGCTATATCAGGGTTCTATCAGCAAAATCTTGCTGGCATATGAATTCTCATTTAGAGTATCTACTCTGCCAACATTAGTTCACTCTTTTTTTGTTATGTCAATAATTGTCTCTGTTAGGTTTCTAATTGTTTACAGGATAATCAACAATTTACATGATGTTAGTCATTTTTAGATTGACAACACTCAGTAGCAAGTTTACAAGCAAGACATCTAGAGATGTCATATTAGACTTAAAAACACAATTGCCACTACAAGTAAGGATCTACTAAGAAATAATTTTTCAGTATTGGTGCTACTGGAGATGCTGATCATTGGGAGTGGGAATTCTAAAAACCACATACAAGATGCAATGCCCATGATGTAATTTAAGAGTGTAAGCCAAGAAGTTAAAGGAGACAGAGGGAGACCTAATTATATTAGGCACCCAGGAATTCTGGAACGAACTCATTTGATCACAGAGGCACATAAAGAAATATAAAGGAATCTATTTAAATTTATTATGTGCCTGCTGCTAGTTCAGCTGTTGCTAACAGACGCTCCATGGAGAGCCTATGGAGAGAAGAGCATTCTGATATGTTCTCCTGGTATGAACCTGGGGAAATAGAGTTACCAAAAAAAAAAAACTAAATGAAAATATGTGGTATATCAGGGCCAAGTAAGGTTTTAGTTTAACGATGCTCAATCTACTAAAAGTTCAATAAACCTTTATTGAACAAATTAATGAATGCCAATATACTTTGAACCCTAGAATCTATGGTGAGGTGTGGTAGAGGGCCCTGTTTGACCTTCTGATTATCAATAATAAGGAGAAGGAAATTGTGTTATATAATAGGAAAATTGACACTTGTCTTTCTTCATAGCTTAGCATCAGTTTGTTCTCCATCTTGTGCTAGGTGAGCAGTAACTTACCATCTTTGAGGCTCTGTTTAAGCAGTTCTCTTCTATGCTGAGTAAATGCACAGGAGGACAGCTGCACTTAAACCACAAAGAACATTTTCTGTAGTGAGTAGAGTCCTCCAATCTTTCCAGGGGAAAAAATACATGGGAATAATAATCAGAAGAAAATATGCAAAGTTCCAAGACAAATGGAACCTTGTAGCATAAAAACATTAAAGAAAATTCAAATTAGGTTCTGTTTTTCTGAATTTCCCAACTAAATGCTGGAAATTTTCTTTACAAGTTTGATTTTTAAGTGTGGAGAATAGATCTATGAATATCAATCTGTTCTCAGACTTGAATCATTATGGTACATCATAGTAAAGGTGATGGTCCAAAGCAATTGCATAACACTAGTGTTTGGTTTCAGAAGCTGATTAAACTTCCAGTGAACAAAGGCCACTGTTCACGCACACAGCACTTTTTCTAATAGAGTTTAATGATGTAAAGTTCTAAGTTAAGTTTATCTCGTTCTATATTCCAACTCCACCTTCCTAGGCTCATGGACACCAGCCAAGGTACTTGGCTTTTATACATCAAAAGATAATGGTTGATTCTTCCTGCATTTTGGGAACTTACAATAATTTACATTTAGTTATTTGGGATTTGTCTAGTTCCTCAAATTCCAACAATGAGCAATTCAAAATCAAAAAGTGTAAGAAAGAGCCTGTAAACTCTGAGAGACAAGTCATCAACAAACCTGGAGACTTTGATTAAGCTATCGTCTTTTCTGTCATGCTTTAGAAGTTCAATATCATCTGGAATCTTAATTTAAAACAGTAATGAAAAACATCAATTAGAAACTAGGTTATTCCTGTTGACAAGTGCATATTCTAGTCAAGTTCTTCATTAACAGACTTGGGATGGCATACAAAAGTCCCCATGCCCTCACACCCTTCCCCCTCATTACCTGCTTGAGTTCTTGCCCTCAGATTTCACCTCAATACATCCGCAAAGAGTTATTCTCTGATATACTAGCAAAGCACAGCTGTAAACTCAGCAATTATTATTCACATAGTCTACATGATTAATTCTTCTCCTCATAATAATAAACTAATATATAGTCATCTTCATGACCACATTAATGTTAATATCCTCCAGATGACAAGCTATATTCATAAGGCATGAGTCTGCATGCCATGGTGCTTATCTCAGAAGAGTTTCAGTGCGAGGCTCACTTATGTTATTTATGAGTATATTTCACTGGTGTAAAGGGAGACAGATTCTTTTCTTTCAAAAGTACCCATTTTCTAGTTTGCACTAAAAACTTAAACTCCTTAAGAACATAAATGTCACATTCAATCAAATTACTAACCCACTGACCTCATTATTCTACCTTTCACCAGCATAAATGGGCAATTTCATGAAAAGCCATTCATTTATTCACTCTATTGCTAGGTGATGAAGAAAGCTGTAAAAATGACTTTATGTTTCTACCTCTTAGGCTTTCATAATCCCAAATGGATAAAGAGCAAGGAGGCTACAAGAGCAAGGAAGAGAATATATGTCCTGAATATGCATTACTAAAATGAGTTTGTGATTAAATTTAGGAAATGAGTAGGTGTTTTTTTGCCAATATCTAGGAAAGAAAACAAGGAGAAACAGCTCCTGAACAGAAACATGGACAGGCCCGGAGAAGGATGGAAACTTTAAGGCAGGTGTTCTTTCCCAAGCCAAAATCATTTTTATTTTTAGTTAGTGTAAGCAGATTTGTTTCCATCACAATTTAGACAACCACTAGGATTTCCAGTTGAGAATAGAGAAATCACAAGTCAATTGAAATAATCAAAGCAAATTTGGCAAGGTCTCATGGTTGCTACTGTGCTGTTTCCCTGGCTGTTGTGAGAAGCAGCAAGTATCTGGCTCCCTTGCCAGTTTCTGTGCATGTGGCCTGACGTGCTCTGTGGAGTCTGACCAAATTGTTCTCTCATGAACACTTTACTTTGCATATTTACATTTTATAGTAGTTTTACATCCTCTGCTAATATATTTGTGCTATGTTATGATTAATCATAACTCTAATGATTATGACTGTATCTAATGCTACAAAGAAAACGTCATAGCTGTGCATGGAGGGTCATGCCAGTATACCCCGCACTCAGGAGGCTAAAGCAGAAGGATCAAATATTTGAGGCCAACCTGCTTCATAAAAAGGCTGTCTCAAAAAAAGTGAGTGCGGGCTGGTGAGATGGCTCAGTGGGTAAGAGCACCCGACTGCTCTTCCGAAGGTCCGAATTTCAAATCCCAGCAACCACATGGTGGCTCACAACCATCAGTAGTGAGATCTGACTCCCTCTTCTGGAGTGTCTGAAGACAGCTACAGTGTACTTATATATAATAAAAATAAATAAATCTTTAAAAAAAAAGTGAGTGCAAAAGAGAGAGTATGAGATCAAAAATACTATGTTTTCTGGCATGGTAAACGTCACTGTCTTCAGACAAAAAGGCAGATGTCTAGGATTCTCTGTTAGTCTATCTACCCAGCTATTTAGAAACAGTAGACCTTGACTTCTTTTTTGTTGTTAAACATTTATCTATTTATCTATCTATTTATTTATTTACTTACTTACTTACTTACTTATTCATTTTATGTATTTGAGTTTTCTATCTGCATGTAAACTTGCATGCCAAAAGAGCACATCAAATCCCACTATAGACGGTTGTGAGCCACCATGTTGCTGGGAATTGAACTCAGGATATCTAGAAGAGCTGACATTGCTCTTAACCACTGAGCCACCTCTCCAGCCCCCAAACTTAATTTCTATACAATAAAACTCATTAGTGTAAAACGACATAATGGGCTGTTATTTACTTTAGACCCTGTTCCATTTATTTTTTTTGTAAAACGTGATTTCACTCAGATTATGTGTTTCTTAGTTCTTCAGACATCTTGGCACAGATTTCACTTTAAAAGAAAATAAAATTTGCTGCTAAAATTTACAACAATCTGAAACATTCCTCTGAAGAGACAGGACCCCCAGGACTTAAATTAGAGAAATGATAGAGAAGATATTTTGGTGGTGCATGACCAATAGCACTGGGATTTCTTGGCAATGAACTCATAATATGTGTGGATTAGGAAGTCTGATTTCTATAGGTAGACGCATGATAATTACTGCTTTTAAGAATGCAGACATGTAAATTGTTAATCATTTGCATAATCTCCCCTCTAAGATAAGCCAAAGGTTCTCTTCCTAACCTAATAGACTGAAAAAAAAAAAAAAAAGAGAGACATTAACAAAGTAGATTCCTGGAACTTTACTTGGTTGAGGCCTTTTGCATATAAATCACTCTATTAAAAACATTATACTATTTTGAGTTTATTTTTAAGTCCTTCTCTTCTCTGTGAGATTGTTGGGGTCTCAATGGACCATGATTTTATTGTAGATTCTAGGAAAATAGTCTAGTGTGTTGTTCAAACATTTTTATATGTAGATCTTATAGAAAAGAAATAAAGCAATGTTGTGATTTGCATAGGATTTGCAGCAAACAGAGAAGGAGACATCCTTGTGGATGGGAAGGAATGTGCCATGAACCTTGAATGAGCACGGTTATATGAATAATAAACATCCAAGGCTCTGATGATCTGAAACTATGCATCTTGAGCTCTTCGATCAAATATGCAGACTAGTACAGAGTTTTGACAAAATAAGATGCCTAGAAAGTAGCTCGTGACAATCAATAAGGTGGAATAAGGAAGAAATCAGATTTTGCACTCCCAATTTGATATCATAAGGCTGTGTTGGTACCAGGATCATCTACTTAAGCAGTAAATGACATGAAAAACTTCCAATAATATGAACTATTGCACATATGCTTGACCTTAGCATGTATGTACGATGTACAGTGACCTGGTGCATATTTTTAAAGAATGAATGAGTTGTGACTAAAATAGGCTACTGGAAGTCAGAACATTCCTCCATGTGCTGCCATTACAAACTATACATAAGGCCCTAGAAATGTGTGCTCGGTATCTTTGAACTGATACCAATCTAGAAAATAACCTGAATGCCTTTTTGTTGTTGTTGTCCATTGGTCTTTGGGTTCATGGTCTCATGTTCTGTTCCACACTGTTATCTTTTGAGCTTCCTTGTTCTAGCTGTACTTTTTCCCTGGGATTGCTTTATTAAACATTTCAGCTTCAGGAAAGTTCCTGTGAGATGTCAAAATATTTAAGCTCAGTATTTACTCTTCTTGACTTGGCTTCTAAACTCAGTCAAACTTGGATACTGTCTGTTTGACAACTACCACTACCCTGTGATTCCTAATATTATTGTTAAAGAATTGCAGGCTCCTTCTGAACTAATAATTCTTCCTCAAAGCAGAAAACCAGGAAGACAGACTTCTTGGTAAACATTTCAAAACCTTATGTCTATAAAAAGAAAAGGCTCAACCCCCTCCTTTTTCCCTTTAGATTCCCTGTCACAACAGTTACACCGTTTATGAATAATAATCCAATAAAAAGAAAAGAAAAACATCAGCTACAAAAGGAGAAAGGGGAAAACAGAAGTCTCTAGTGTATCACTGAAGGAGACAAGGGACATTCAAAGACACAACTGCCTCTTTGATGGGCCCCACCTGACAAAGTAACCGTCACCCCCCTCGAACCTATCTCAGACATGCTGATTGTCACTGCAGAACTCGGTCTATCCAGTGATCTTTGCATTACTATGTCTCAAACAAAAAATCTGATCTGACTCCATCTCATCTCTTAAGTGCAGGCAGAGGATACCAAAACCACCTTCCTTGCAATGTTTGCCCTTTAATCTATATGATAGCAATCAGTACACTCCAACCATGACTCTCTTTTAGCAACTGCTCTTGATTTACTGTCCCCTAGCATGGGCAGGCAAATAATAACTCACAGGAACTTGGTTTCTTAATTGACATACTTATGTGACCTCCAATATTAAAAAGTAAATATTACTTTAAAGAGAAGCAAATAAATTGTTTTGCTTTGTTCTTTTAAGAAAATAATGAAAGGCGATCATTCACTGCTATACTGCTTTGACACTATGTAGGGTTTTTTTTGTTTGTTTGTTTGTTTTATTAACAACAAATAAATGCTATGTAGGTTAAAAGGATACATATGGAAATCCCCATCAAGTTCATATGCATAAAACCTGCAAGCTATTTCGTAGAAAATCTGTGGAAACAATGGCATGCTTCATAACTTCATTAATTTTGATGCTTTGCTCCAAAACAGCGAGGCACCAGGGTTACTGTCAGCCTGGGGATGTTTACTCCTCCTTCCAGAGTCCTCATGGGTAAGTGGGTGAAGCACTGAAGTGACTTGCTTCTGGAGAAGCAATGAAGCTATTCTCATCATAGCTAGCTTTAAATTCTCTAAAGGAATTCTGTCGTCTGCTTACTACTAAACTGCATTTCAAGCAGCTACAAAGTGCAGCATATGAAGCACTATATGTGAAAGTGTCTAAGCATAAGCATGAGTATGGGACGGCAGAGGAGAAACCTGACTATTGCTGAGCCTGGACCACTAGTTCAGACACTCATCTGAAGACCTAGACCTAACTCAGAAGCAAAGAACACATTCAAATCCTCATGAGAAATATTGAAATCTAGTGTTAAGGTCAGATGCCTGACTCTGGGATATATTTGGTAAGGTCTTAAAATTAGAGTCTGTGGAGTTGCATGTAAGACGGGCCCAAGAGTATGAGTGTGGGAGAGTTGGCCCTCCCATTCATCTCCCATGCAGTAGCATGAAAAAAGAGAGCGAAATAGAGATCCTCTTCCCTCTCCCCTTTTACCCACAGTGGCTAGTGGAAAACTTGGCCATGGAGACATGAGAGCAGAAAGGCTGTGTCTGCCCCTCACCAACTGTAGCACTCAGGAGAGCATGTCCTGTGCCTTGCCTGGGCATCCCAGTAGAGCTGACTCTGGTGGCAGGCATGCAGGTGAGGCAGCCAGGAGAGTGTAAGCTTGGGAAATCTGGCCCTGCCACTTGTCTGCCATCTTGTGACATGGGCAAGGGAGATATGCTCCCCTCATGTTTAGTCCCTTGCCAGAAATGGTAGGCAGGAGTGCTGGCCCTGCCCCTTACCTCCTGTAACACTCTGGAGAGCGGGCTCTGTACCTTGCCTAAGCAGCACAGTAAAGCTGGCCCTAAGAGCAGGGGAGAAGGATAGCTGGCTCTGTCCCTTGCTTGCACATGCATTGGATGGGCCAGCCAGGCCAGAGAAGGAGAGTTTGCTCCAGTGGTGAGAGCAGGAGGGTTGGCTGGCTGACCAGCTCAGAAACTTCTCAGGCCCAGATCCAGGGCTGGGAATTGGTCCACCCTAGCATTCACCCTGTCAATAAACTGCTGGACTGTGTAAAGGGGCTAGTCCTGCAGATACAAAGCTATAAGATTGCCATAATACAGGGTAACAACATGGTATCTGAGAGGAGTCCCAGTAAGGCTCCAGTATTGATAGTACAGCAGAATCCAGAACCCTTATATCAGACCAATGACTCATGGCAATGAACATTTGCAAGCAGAGAAGTATGGACAATATGGTATGTTTTGGAACACACTGTGACACACTACAGCATTCACATTGTTTTGGTTTTTTTCCCTCTGTTAGGGGGAAGTTTGAAAGGGTAGAGGAAGCATATGAGCAGAGAGATAGCGGAGTGGAATTGGGGTGCATGGTATGAAATTCACAGCGAACCAATAAAAGTTTAAAAATAATTGAATAAAGAAAGAAATAGATTTTTGTATGATTGAGGTGAATACCCTAAATTCCATATCCTTCATAAACAAATCACTTACCATGCTACACCAACACTGGTGTTTAATTGAGTTTCCTACCCCAAATATTTGCTTTATGAGGAATGATCCTGATCAATCATTATTAATATTTAGACTGATACAAATAGGTAAGCAATGCTGATTTCTTCTATTGGCCAATCTACTATGATATACGTCACCTATACAAGAAAATAATGATAATACATTCTAAGGTGTTCTCTTTAATTTTCTCAAAGATCAACTCTGTTATTATTAGAAAATTAAAATCTAATTCTTCCCAACTATATTCTCAAACTATCTAGAAAATCAGAGCTTATATCTTGGCTCTATAAGACAGTCTTCTTGCATATATTTTCCCTGTCCTCACTAATATGACATTCTACTGATTTCATGGCTCTTTGGTGGCTATACCATTCACTCTCCTAGATTCATGTCTTATAGCACACATTCCAGGTTTCCTTTTGTCTAAACTCAACCTCTAGACAAGATAACTTTGCAAATGCATAAAATTTCTAGTGCTAATCTCCATTGATATCTCTACACAGACAGATGTATAAAAAATGTCTTGGACATAACCAAAACCAAATCCATTTCCTTCTAGCCTGTTCCACATCTTCTCTGCCTCTGAAGGGATAACACCCCCTTCCAAATGCTCAGTTTAAAATAAAACAAACAATACCATGTCTTCTTTACTGTACACCTAATCAATCAATAATATTTATAGTTCATTATTAATAAACACTTCCTATGACAGTCTCAGAATTTATGCCATTTTCTTGCAGAGAACTCTTAGCTATGATTACTGCTTCTGCTCTTATCACCATGAGTCCATTGTTACTGCAACAGGCAATATTGTTAAAGGGCTCTCTAATCATGCCACACTTGTGCTTGTCTCCTAGTGACCACCCATTCCTTTCAGAGAAAGGGTATTTATCTCACTCACATTACTTGTCTGCCAGGGACCTGTTGCATGTAGTTTATATAGACAGACTATGTCTGTAGAAACCCCAGTGTATTCTTTTCTTAGATTATGCTCCTGGAGTTTCTCTGCCAAAGTTCCCTATTTAAGAGCATCTCTAGTCCCATTGTCTATCTTCCTCAGGTCTTAACTGTAGTCAGCTTTCCAGTGATGCTTTCGGAGAACAGACTCTTTAAAAATGAGATCTTTGTTCTATAACTTTTCTATCCTTTTCTCTGTTTTATTTACACTCTACTGCTTATTGTAATATAACACACACACATGCACACAGATACACACACACACACACACACATATGCACAATGACAAAGAGATTCTTAGTTTATTTATCTTTCACTCGCTTGTAAATTTGATACCCATGACATATGTAGCATTTATCTTTGTGTTGAAAGTCATATGCTGAATTCCTCCTCACCCTTATGAGAAAACAAATACGTACTATTACCATAAAAAAAGAAGTGTGTACCTTTATTAGATAGGATTCATTTAGGATTTTTTTATTTTTGATACATCGCTTATTCTCAACAGAAAAATCCTAATAGGCTAAATAAAATGTTATTAGTTAGTAGAAACACTTTTGTTCTTCTCTTATTTGCTCATATATATATATATGTGTGTGTGTGTGTGTGTGTGTATGTGTGTGTATACATATATATAATCATATATATGATAACATTTTCTGCAACTGAATCAATTATATTTTATATAGTATTTGAAGCCACTCTTCTTCCAATATATATGGAATGTAGATAGATACAGAGAGAGGGGGGTAGATTAATTATGGATCACTTGAACAATACTAAACAAGAGAATAACTTGCGGGAGTCAAGGCATATTAATATTCCCCAAGATAGTCTCATGGTCACATGTAAGAATCTTGCAGCAGGAATTCTTTTGGGCCACTTAACATTAAAACAAAGTTTTAAGAAGTATTTGATTTTAAATAAAGTATTGGGTTATTAGGTAAGTTATATTAGTGAATGAATGACTAAAATAAGCCTTAATTCAGTTGTAGATTAAGAGAATTTCTTTTCTTTCTTTTTTCCTTTCTTTCTTTCATTCTTTTTTTTTTTTTTTAAAGCTATACATGGTTCATTCCAAGGAGTTTTTTGCCTGACAAGAATAATCAACAAAGCAGAAAAATGCAACCTGATTATAATTAAGAAACAATTTAAATGGAAAATTCTGTTTGTGATTAAATGTATGTTTCATATGCTAATAGTTCTCTTATTTCATTATAATCATTATAAAAACAAAAGCACATTTATAAACTGTATAGCAAATTATAAAATTAAGTCTTGTTTGAAAAATACTTTATATCTATAGTAAATAAGCCCCAAATGAGTTGCAATACTCATTAATACACTACGTTGTGGAAAACTTCCTGAAACAAATATTTTTAGCTTAATTCCTCTCTCACAATGAATGTTGCCTTTCACTGCCTGTGATGTCCATGCTCTTGATTGCTGTAGTTGTTTGTTTATTTTTTGTTTGCCTTTGATAGTTGAGACAAGGACTCTCTACAGAGCCCTAGGTATAAAGTAGACCTACAATTTACTCACCATGTACACCAGGCTGGGACTAATGTTGTGTGCCACAATGCTGGCTACCTTATGCCCATATGTTATAGTTATATTCTGTGCCTTTAAATAATTTGTGAGGGGGCCATGAAGTATTCCTAGAGGGACTTGTCAAAAATATTCACTCACCTACCAAGGACATGATATTATTTAGGAACAAGCAAAAAAAAAAAAATTACATCTAATAAGTGCATGACTCAAGATCAGCCAGAGATTGAAAACCAAGTCCAGATATTAAATGCTGGTATCCTGTTTCTTATTAAGTAGTCATTAATATTTGCCACTTGGTATTGCAATTTGCAAAATGAAAATGTTGTCCTTTTATACTGTGAGTTCCTTGCAGGGGAAACAGTCTAGATTGTATTTTCCTTCAAGTCTGTGTGTAATCACTGGGTGGCCACACAGTTGGCATTGAATGCGTGCTTAGAAGTGAATGAGCAGAGTAAGTGGGGTCTATCCAGGTAGAACACTAAGTCACACAGGCATAGAAAGATGGGATATTCATCAGATGTGGGTTCTTTGTATGGAAGATTATGAGGTCTTCTGTTTATTAAAATTCTACAATGGATTACAAACTTGTTGAGGGAAAACTTAAAAGTTAAATAAGAACATCTGCCCATGACCGAAAAACAAAACAAAACAAAACAAAACAAAACAAAACAAAACAAAACAAAACAAAACAAAAAAACCTGCTGTGAGAATCGGAAATTTGTTTATATGTTTGCTCAGCTAAGATTGTGTGTGATTATTATATGTTTTAAATGAGCATTTATTTAAAACCATTTATTATTATATGTCTACAGGTTGAAAAGCCACTGACAAAATTTTAGTATTGAATATTCAAAATGACAAAAGCCTCTCCCATTGCTAGATAATATTAGTCATATTTATGCTAAATTTGGCTTTTTCACAGATACAGAGACTATGAACACATTTAGAGACAGAAAGAGATGGAGAGAGAGAGACATACAAAAGACTCAGCACACTTGTCATAAGATTTAGACATAGAAAAAGGTTATTTCTATATTATTTGTAGAAGAAGCTGTAAGGGAGAAAGAATTGAAATATTTAACTATAAAAGTGTTAAAAACCATTAGTTTTCATTATTCTAAAATCAAGAGTCTTGAATGATAAAGCCAGTATGTACCTCACTCTGGTATCCTGAAGTCTTACAAGCTTAAAATGTATTTTTCTTTAGAGTCCAACCAAGGTTCACATTAGTTGGCTTTATTGGGACAAGTCATGTGATTAGCAACATTTCATACAACCCTCTGCTGGCCAGGATATGCGTCATCATTGGGGCATGTGGTTTCATACAAGGTGATCAATGCCTCTCAACAAAACAAGTTTTCTCTTTGCCGTACACCAAAGAACCTCTTAGAACCTCACAATTTTACTGGATGGATATAAACTTCTGTATGAAATATCAGGAAATATTTTAGGGGAAAAAACAGAGTTTAATACTCAAGAAACCCCAGAATTAAATTTTTAATTTTCATATACATTTCAGTTATTCACAATTTCATACATTTGTAAATTACAGATCAATGTTATTATAAAAGTGTATAATCTTGGCTTAGTGCTTAGTTTTACCATAAGTTGGTCATTTAATGCTTTTATTTGCCATTTTCCAAGTATATGTAATAAGAACAATACAACTGGAAAATAATATGCATGAAAAATAATTCTGCTTTAATTCAATTCCATTTTTAATTTAGAGCAGGTTCTAAATCCTTGATAATATCATATTCTAGGATAAAGAATGTCTATTTAAGAAAATAATATAAAACATCACAACAATAGATTTGGAGGCTATAAATAATGTAATATAAATAATATATCATTTATTATCTTCTTAATGCATTCAATTAAGAGAAACTAGAAAAAAATAATATTATTTTTCAGTTGCTGTGTCTTTCTGGATATTCTAAAGCCCTACGTTTTCTTTTCACACTGACCACACTCTTAAAATAATCGACATGCTCACATTCATGGCAGGAAACATTTTAGCCCAGAGCTTCTCCCAGAAGTCACAGAAATCTTACAACTGACTCTTGTTTCTCTGAGCTCCCTACTGTTCACCCCGCATCCAGCATAGGCTTTAGGTCCTGACTCAGGAATGACTGCCTTAGTTGCTCAACACCAGAGTTGAGAAGAAATAGCCTACAGAGATATGTCTGCTGAGAGTCAAGTACAATGTGTTCAAATAAGTACGAGTAACCATCCTGAAGAAGAATCATGTCTACTTCTACCCCAAGCCTCTGGTTCCCTTTTCAATGAATTATTATATTGTCTTTGAAGGAGTTAAAACTCACTGAAGAGTATAATGAGATTAAAAGTAAGTTTTTAAAAGAAAAGGAGAAAATTTGAACAACGTACCCACTGGACTCGGAAATATCTAATTCAGCTCTGGGAAGCCGAGGGAAGGGTTTCTGGAGTATTCACTATGACGTTTGCTTATGACATCATTATGTTTATAAACCAGTCCCAGTCTTTACTTCAGCCTCCTCTTATAACTAATCCCTTTATATAGCTTTTGTCTTAAATAATTGGATGTTTCCTGACTCCTAATTGGACCCTGACTTATAGAAACGCTGAACTGAATTTGAGAGGTGGGAGAGTGAATGAAAATATCTTTTTTTTGTTTTTGTTTTTTGTTGTTGTTGTTTTTTTGTTTTTTTGTTTTTCGAGACAGGGTTTCTCTGTGTACCCCTGGTTGTCCTGGAACTCACCCTGTAGACCAGGCTGGCCTTGAACTCAGAAATGCGTCCTGGAACTCACCCTGTAGACCAGGCTGGCCTTGAACTCAGAAATGCGTCCTGGAACTCACCCTGTAGACCAGGCTGGCCTTGAACTCAGAAATGCGCCTGCCTCAGCCTCCCGAGTGCTGGGATTAAAGGCGTGCGCCACCACGCCCTGCCGGATGAAAATATTTTATGAGTACACACAGACACCTAGGGTTGGTCAGAGGATTGAAAGTGCGTTAGCATGTTCCAGGATTACAAAAGAAGTATGTACTTTGTTCAGAGCTTCATATACTTGTACAGATACGCACACATGTTCACATACACACACCTGCATGTCCTGCTACAAAATTAGCATTCTCTCCTACATTCTCTTGTGAGTAGGCAAATTTTAACCTACTGTGTAACTAAATTCTGTCTGGCAGGTTCTGAAGACCAATCATGCTCAGTGTGGAATGAAACTGTAAGTCAGTGTTTTCCTCTTTATTGTTTAAATAGAAGGAACTATGGAAGTGATTTTTTAAACAAGTTCCTATCCTTTAACCCAACAGTATTTGCTCATGAGCAATCACATGCACTTGTTGCAGATACAGATATTGTTTTTTAGACAGGAAAATCCTACAGGGATACAGCAGTATCCTGGAAAGGAAAGGAAAACTTTGTGTTCCATATTTACCACTTAATAACTCCTGATCCACCAAATTCGGGATTTCTCATAAATGAGTATGACACCTATAGAAAATGGCAGGTATAAAGTCTTTGACTCCACCCCAGCTTGAGACAGTAACAGTTGGGAAAAGACTTTGCAGAGGTCTCTGCTTTCAGTAATATATGACTTAGGCAATAAGTGTCAGACACTATCAGAATCTGAGGCTGTGACACAGAGCAGGACAGGGTGCTGGTCGAAGCTATCATTACCTTTTATGTACATTCACCAAAATGTTGTTAAGGAAATGTAATTGCCAATGAGGAGTCTCATTTGTCAAATTACATTGGGTTGCCAAAGAAAGCTGACATGTAAACAATTTACATAACTATTTTAATCATCTAGTTACATCAATGGTCTGCAATGTATTACACAATATGCTCTAAATCTAGGAGAGGATACGTCATGGTCCTCAAAATGGTCTGTCAGCTGAATGTACTCTATAAAGACGTAGGTAAAACAGTGTCAGGATCTTGAGTTTTAATAAAACTAAAAATATCCCACATGGCAATCAAATTTCCACATCCTGACTTCAAAGCAGGATGCAAAGCTTTGATACCATACTGATCCAGCTAACTCATTAACATGAAAATACACATGATCTACTTGAAGCTTTAGACAGTGACTTAAGAATCTTTAGGGTGGTACTGGGTTCAAAGCAAAACAGTCAATTCTAGCTTTTGAACATCTTGTGTTGCTAGCATGTAGCTGAGCCTGCACTATCTGAATTGGACACAAATCAAGCATAGGACACAGTGGCTGCCCACAGTAACATGTTTCAATTGATAGACTTAACAACAAAAAAAATTAAGTGGTTGTACTCAGGCTATTCACATAATAAGAAATTCACAAAGTAAGACAGCAAAAGTACAAAAGGATTTTCAATAGCTCCACTCCATGTCTTGAATGGATTTTGAACCTGAGATGTTTTTCACAGAAACTGGCATTCATCCAAAGGCACAAAGCCAGCCTCTATGACATTCTGTTTTTAACAGTTGAGAATGTGTGCAAGGTGAAACTCACAGAGGCATAACTGTCATGAGTAGCTCTTTCTTTATGAAATAGAATGACTTGGTCCCTAGAAATAAGTGTTTAGGTGGATAATGAAAACAACCAATTTGTTTATTTTTTAAAAACTGGGTTTTTGTTTGTTTGTTTGTTTGTTTGTTTTTTCTTCTTCAGATGATACCTGCTGGATTTAATCTAGGGTTAAACAAAATATTAAGCAAACCCTGGAAAATCTACCCATGAAACTGTTCTCTTTTCTTTAGTGGTCTTCTATTCTAACAGACAAGACAGGTAAGTAAATGAATAATTAAGTAAAGCTTGGTAGAGCCCATGCTTTAATAGGACAAACAGGACGTGTGATGAGGATGCAGTGAGAATCAAAACCCAGCAGACTGTTGAGGTGATCTCATTCCTGGTGGATTTTCCAGCATTGTATAAGCTAGACCCTGACTATGGCCATGATTAAAATTTAAAAGAGACAAAATTATAATTTCACATACATGATTTAAAACAAAATTTATAATACCTTAAATCACCCCATACTAATTATTTCACTGTGGTACAATAATATCTGTGCTCTCAGCAGTTTTTAATTTGTTTTTTTTCTGTGTGGTGAGGCTGCCATACTACTCTATGATGCTATGTGTGGGATCTATTACTAACTCACTTGATGTTTGCCTCAGTTTTTATTTATACAAAGGTACTTTTCACTAATACCTACAATGGTGGGGATGTTTTTTCTACAGAGAACCTGTAACTGAACACATACTACCTCATCACTGAGGACAAAGCAAATAAAAACAGGCATTACAAATATGTCTTTTTAAGTTGCTTAGATTTGCACTTCAGCCTTAAAGATGTGCTCGATTTGGTCCTAGTATTTCTTACAGGCGTAACCAACTTACTGTGTTTCCCAGAAGTTTAGTTTATTGGAACTTTGGGGTCTTGTGTTATACCATCCCACTCCACTTTTTTTTAAATTCTCTTACATTGTTGGGAACTAGCCAATGGGCTTTTATATATTGGACCTTTTCTTTAACCTTGGTTGAGTGACTAACCCTCAGCTCCTTTGTTTGACTGACTGAAACTTGTATATCAAGTCCCAATTATTATGACACTTCCTAAGTGAACCCTCAAGCAAAAAGCCATTATTTCTCCCCTTCTGAATATATTCAATGGCACTTTGCTCATATTTCAAGGGTAACATGATTCTATAACATGGTAACCTCTGAGTATATCTGTCTACTGACTTTGAGCTTCCTGGAATCCATGCTTGCATACTCCAAACTTGCTATACAGTGCCAATTAAAGCTTGCATTCCACACGTGAGTAACTAATCTTAGACTTGCTAAACACGGTCAACCAGAGCAGAATTGTGCCTTTGGCTTTCATGATTATGACTTTAATTAAGATTACATCTTAGCCTCCAGTCAGGGCTAGAAAAGAACATTCTGATCAGTTGCTCCAATCTCCTCACTTGATTGATGGAAACCAAGCCTAAAGTTGTTGGGTGATCCACAGAGAGTCGAAAATAAAACCTAAGGTCTTCTTACCTCCAGGCATTGTCATTTACCAATTTTGAGTGTCATGTTGTCCTAATATGCACTAATCAAAAGTTCTCACTCCTGTCATACTGTATCTGAGAAGTACAGTCACATGTTTTTAATGTTTCCCAGTTTATTTCCATAGGCCTTCTGGACACATAGTCTTCTTTCCTCTCATTTTCTCTATTTCATTTATATCCATCAAAATAGTTTTGAAGTGGTCATCCAATAATAAAAAAAATAGAAAATAGGGTTCTTATCAAAATCACTAATGCAAACTATTCTCTTGGACTGCTTTCTCTCTCCACTGGCATAGTGCAGCAGGAGCGGTAATCATGATGGAAACAAGTGCCTAAGTAAAGGACAGTGTTGGGAAGGGCCAAATGACTGGTGAGTGGGCAGGGTAAGACATCAGAAGCTGGTCACAAGCAGACTCTGGATAGATCACCTGAGAAGACCAGTATAAATGCTCTTGCACGTTGCTTGGCACTGGTCACATAGAAAGCACCATTGCTATAAATCCCAAGCCCTGGAAGAGATGCGTTGACTAAGGTCTGCTGGTTCCAGAGAGGGAGCTTTTCTCACACTGTTCCTCTGTATATTATTTCCCAAAGACATTCTGCAGCCTGGCTGAGTTCTTGCACACCCTACTCAGTTCATCCTTCAGTTTTCTTTTGATTTGGTCAATGGGGTGTTGTTTACTTGATAGACTATTTTAAGACAGGTTCTCATGTAATCCAGGTGGGCTTCAAACCCTCTATGTAGCCAAGGATGACATGAAACAGTTTTTCAGCCATTAAGTTTTACCTAAGGCCCTTATCATGCAAGAATAAAAGGTATATTAGTGTATTTCCTCTACACCCTACTGTCTTCCCTCCCTCTTTCTCATTGTGGTCTCACATTAGTTTGCTTTGCTTTCCAAATTCTCTTGTCCATTTACACTATAAGTACATATATTATTTTTATTACATATATTTTTATTACATAGTACATATATTATTATTATTTTAACATAGGACCCACTTGAGTGGAAATTTTGAATATTTGTTTTTCTGAAACTGGTTAAAATGATTATTGCAGAATGTCCATTTTCCAGAAATGACATAAGTTCATTTTTTGCTAAGGCTTAAAATTTCTCTCTAGGTATGTAAGTAGGTAGATAGATAGGTAGATAGATAGATAGATAGATAGATAGATAGATAGATAGATAGATAGACAGACAGATAGACAGATAGATATTAATTTAGGGGGTTGTTTTGTATTTTTGTTTTTTGTTTTTTTTGGTTTTTTTTTTTTTTTTTGCTTTTTGTTTTCTGTTTTTTGTTTGGTTGTTTGTTTTGTTTCGGTTTTGTTTTTGGTTTTTTGAGACAGAGTTTTTCTGTATAGCCCTGGTTGTCCTGGAACTCACTCTGTAGACCAGGCTGGACTCAAACTCAGAAATCCGCCTGCCTCTGCCTCCCAAGTGCTGGGGTTAAAGGCATGTGCTACCACTGCCTGGTGATATTATACTTTCTTTATCTGTCCTCTGTTACTAGGCATCTGGATTCATTCACAATGTAGCAATTGTACAAAGCTCTGTAATAGACACTCCTGCACAAGTGTCTCTAGGATATGTTGACTTGAAATCCCTTTGATAAATGCTAAGAACTGATATAGATAAGTCATATGGTAAATCAAGACTTAGATGAACCTCCACACTATTTTCAATACAAGCTATACTAGTTCACCCTCCATCAGCACCATGACTTCCATTATGACTGAGGTGAGACAGATATGGATCAATGCTGCAAAACAGAAGTTATCAAAAGTAGCTGTGGATACAAAGCTATTGCCACCTGAGTTCTAGAAAGATGTCAAAAATATAGGTTGGAGAAAAGAGACTTTCCAACAAGTGGTGATGCCAAAACTGGGTATCCACAAGTAGAAGAAAGAAACTGGATCTCTTTCATCATGTTAAATTTAGATTAAATTAATTTAAATTATAATTCAATTTAATAATAAATTAATTTTAAAAATAAAATATTTAAAATTATTTCACTGTACTAAAATTAATCTCAAATAGATCAAAAACTTTAAGGTGTGAAACTCTAAAACTGAAAAAGAAAAAAGAAGGAAAACATCAAAATGCTGGAATAGGCAAGTACTTTCTGAAAAGCACTTTGTTACTATAGGAAATTATGCCAAGTATTGACACATGGGGACTCAGTAAACTAAAAAGCACATATACAACAACAACAAAAAAATCCATGTTAGTTATATATCTAACAGATGATTAACATCTAAACCACACAAAGAATTAAAAATTCTAAAAAAATCAAGATATTTGAACAACTAAATAATCAAATGGGTTAATGAAATGAGCAGATAGTTTTCAAAAAATTCCAGGCAAATGGCTGATATACATAGAAAAATTGTTCAAAATCAGGGGAACACCAGGGCCAAAAAGGGGCAGTGGGTGGGTAGGGGGTTGGGGGGGTGGGTATGGGGGACCTTTGGGATAGCATTGAAAATGTAAATGAGGAAAATACCTATTTTAAAAAAAAAATGAAAAACACAAAAAAAAGAAAAAAGAAAAATTGTTCAAAATCACTAACCATCAGAGAAATACAAATAAAAATTATACTGAGATTCAATTAGAACTGAATTTGTTTGAACAATGAGATCCGAAAATATAACACGATTTAATAAAGGCCTCAAAGCTTCTGAGATGCAAAGCAAACAAGGCACTCATATTTCTCAATTTCTAGACCTGGATATTTCTTTGTGAGAAATGAAGGGCTTTATTTTGATTTTCGACTTGGTAACAGATGACTGACAGCTTAAAGTTTTAAATCTGTAGGTAAAATTATGATAGCACTAAGTTTTTTGTTAAATAAAAATTATAAGGAGAAAGAAAATGAAAGTACTCAGCTAAACTAGTTAATAAAAGGTTTCAATTTTTAAATGAAAAATTAATATTTTCAAAGTCAAAACCAGGAATATTCGTGATAAGCAACTAAACATACATGGAAATAGAAGAAATGAAATCCAAGCACCTACTTCTGCACTTAAGGCTACTGGAGGGAAATCTTGAGTAAGATCCTGCATTTAGCTACAGTTAAAAGATGAGACACTTGTCATTTAATGACGCAGTCAAAATTAATTTTAGTCTACTCAAAAAAAAGATATGTAATAATCACTGTATGCATTTAGATACATCTCACTGGATTTGTAAATTAATATATCAGAAAGTGAAGAGTGCATTTTATCTTTACACATGTCCTCCTGTACATATTATCTCTAGTCAAATTAATATACATTTTCCTGAGATTGACTTCAGCTTTCATTTATCTAACTCTATCAAATCATGCTGGCCCTTTAAACCCAACATAACTTCATGGTCTTCTTCCAATATCAAGGTTCCACCTCTCAGTCTATCCACATTCCTGCCCTGCCTACTTCTTTCTGTTCAATATCCAGTTGTATATATCGCCTAGGTTGCACATTGATGATAACCTACACCTCGATTAGTAAGGAGCAGTGGAAGAATTTAGAAAACATGAATATAATGTTACCTTGTGATTACTGAATATTATTAAAAGCTAAAAATCCTTTGGTCCAGCTTTTGTTAGAGTCACAGTAAAACCCAGTGAGAAATAAAGAGATGTTTACTCAATCACTTTGACAATACTTATGGTAGATTATCCATTCCACATCGTCAGAAATGTGGTAATGAAAGGTAAAATAGGAATGGGTTTATCATGAAGTTTATATCTAATTTGTTCATCCTAAATAGGTGAGTCACTGAATCTATTTTCAAAAAATCAGATTGGTCTTCTTTGTGTTATCCTAGTGTTTGTTTCTGTAATTATCTTTTTAGCTGTGTTGATATAGATCCTAAGACCCTTCAACATTGTTCTAGGAAGATGCATTGAGGCTGAACACTTGTCCTCAACAATGTGACTATTTTACCCCAAAGTACACATTGTGTTATTCATAAGAGGATTAATTTTGCCACAAACTTGAATTTTACATTCTGATTATGATCATGCTTGTGACAGTTAGATGAGCATATGCTCAGGTTAAAATGCATTTCTCTGGTGTCTTAATTAATAAATCAAAAAGGAAGAGAAACTCAACAAAAAAAAATTACAAGTGATGGCAGTAAAGCCCTTCGCCTAGGTCAGGACAGACAGGTTCTTCTTAAACAGTAGGAGATTTGCCTCTTGGTTTTGCAAGGTGATGTCATCAATTCCTCAAATTTTAATTTTCTTTAAGATGTGTTTTGAATACTTATACTTTAGAGGAAATTTTAAGCTATGTTTAATGCTTAAATTGAATCAACATCTTTAAAAGAAATCTTCTGAGCTCTCACTACTTTTCCTTCTGTCCCTCAAAATAATCTAAACCACTTTTAAACTGCGTTTCAAACAAATGTTTGAAATATTCACGTGGGGTTCTTGCTTAGTAAAGGGAAATGAAATCTTAGAACTATTCCAAGTATACTTCAATGTCTTAAATGTTATTTATTTTCATGAAGTTAATAACTTACATGTGCATAAAAATTCTCTAAGCTTCTCATGGCATTATACTATAGAGAGAAAATTTTAGTTGCTAAAAGCTACAGTTCTGTCCAAATTCTTTTCTTGTTTCCAGTAACTCTTTTGAAGTAGATCCTTTATGTCAAAGCCAATTTTCTGCTTCTCTCATTAAAAATCTAACAACCATTATGCAAAAAGAGGAAGAATTGAATAAACAAAAACATTCAAACAAAGGCATCCAATGACTGATTCTTAGCAAGACCAGATAAGCTATCTCCAAAGGAGCAGAATTTTCTGATTTAATTTGCTTTGATAGTCAGTCATTAAAGCAATTGGATTTAATCCCTGTATGTGGAGTTAGCTCATACATCCTTCAAATATAAAAATGACATCACAAACAGATGACAAACTCTGGCCAACCATTTATATATGCACACATACTACCATAAGTGTATATATTCAAACCTATATTGCCAGGCCTCTGTGTAGTCTACATTCTTTCATTCAACCAACATGGAAAGAAAATATTTCAAAGAAAACTCTGTATACTACACATGTACAGACTCCCTTCCTCACTGTTAGTCTGTATGCATATAGAGCAACAACTAATCACACAGATTTCAGTGTAAGGATCTATAAGTAATCTATATTTAAGCTAAATATATAGGGAGACGTATAAAGGATATATGAAAATGCTACAAAATCTCATATAACAGGATTAGCATTGATAGGTCTATTATATGTAAGTATCCAGAACCAATTTCCCATGGATTATGAAGAATGGATCTAAATGCTTATACAAATATATACCTTGAAGATACACACAAGAAAGTATGCACATGTACAATGATATGTTTCAATAATTAATTGTTTATGAACGTATATAGTACATATATTAATTCTTTGTTTTCCACAGAAGATATTTTTACGAATTTATAATGAAGTACTATTTCCATAAGCCTTCTCTCCCTTTCTTCTTTTCTTCTTACTTCTTACCTACTTCTCTGCCTCCAATCTTCCTTTGCTTCATCTCTCTTTCCACCCTTTCTACTTCTTTCTTTACCTCTATCTTTCCCTTATGGCCTTTTCTAAACTAATCATCAAATAACCTATATTTGGAACTAGTATATCTAGAACATTAAATGATAAGTCATAAGAGAAACACCCTGCATCTAAGAGGCTCAATCATACTGGGTGCATGCATGTTGACTGATGAAAATCTTAAGTTTGTAAATAGACCAAATTTGAGTAATGTTGTTATCACTTATATGCCACTTGTAAATTATTTAATCTCACTGTTTGTACTTTCTCACAGTGAAAAATGATAACAATTTAAATTTCATTGAGATTTTTGAAGTTTAAACACAATAATGAATGAAGAAATCCTACTGGGGAAAGTTACTTGTACAAACATTGCATGTCCTTGATATTCAACATTCCAGCCACATAAGCAGTCAAAAATGCCTAGAGTTTTATATTTCTCTTTACAAAACCCACTTAAAAATGAAAAACAGTGTCTAATGAATATTTGTTGAAAAATAGGTTGGATGATGCCAAAATGAAAGATGGCACAGGACTCATTCATTCTGCAGTATTCCCTGATGCATCATAAGTGATTTCTCTTGGAAATGTACCTAAAGTATGATCCATCCTATTATAAAAACACTCGCTCAACTATGTTCATAACAGCTTTATTCATAATATCCAGGAACTGGGAAAAAACTAGATGTCCCTCAGCCAAATCATGGATAAGGGAAATGCAGCATATTTATATTTACAAAAGAGTATTACTCAAAATGACATCTAGAAATTGGCAGGCAAATTGATGGAACTAGAAAAAAATCATTCCGAGTGAAGTAACTCTGACCCAGAAATAGCAACATGGTATGAACTCACTTAAAGTGAACATTAGCTGTTAAGTAAAGAATATTCATGCTATGTATAATCCACAGATCTAGAGAGGTTAAATTAGAAAGAGGCTGCAGGGAGGATGCAAGGATCTCCCTGGGAAGGAGAAATAGATTTTGTGAATGGAATAGGGGTGGTAGAAATGGGAACAGAGGGATCAGATAAGGGGGAGGCAACACTTGGAGAGCTTACTGGAATTGAGGGACATTTAAGGGGTGACATGAAAACTTAGTGCAGTAGAAATTCCCTGGAATCTATGAGAGCACACTGAGCGAAGACTCCTTCTATTAGTAGAGCATATGGAGCCCGAACTGCCCATCTTCTATAGCCAGGCAAGACTTTCAGCAGTGATGTAGGAATGCCAACCCAGATACAAAGCCTTCTATCTACAATCTGTCCTGTCTGCCAAATGTTCTGGGGCAATGGTGGTGCAGACTTGTGGCCATGGCCAACCAATGACAGGGCCAACTTCAAGCCCATGTCACAGAAGGGAGCAGATGCCTGACACTACTTAGATGGCCCCAAACCAGTAACTAAATAGTCCTGAGACCCTGGATAGAACCAAACATGACTGAAAAAATCAGATGGTTTCAAGTAATATCCTGTTTTACTCATAAATCAGTTTGTAGGCCAATTGTCATTAGAGTGATTTCATCCAGCAACTCATAAGAGCCTTTGCAGTGACCCACAGCCAAACACTAGGCTGAGCCAGTGAACCCTGCAGAAGACAGGGAGGAAGGATTTAGGAACCAGAGGAGTTGAGGACACCATAGGAACATGGCCCAAAGAATCAACTAAGCAGGGCTCATGGAATCTCAGAAACTAAAACAACCACTGACCTGTGTTGAAAAGCAGAAGGCAGAAGAAACCCACAATATACATGAGAGTTATACTCCTCATTGTACTCTGGGAAATTGATGGACTACTTTATCTTTCTTGGTCTCTTCTGAGTTCTCTAAATGTGAATCTGTATCTCAATTTCCAATTGCTTGCAACACTGACAAGATACAATTACTAGGATAAGTGAGAGTTAGGGCCAGCCAAACATATTTATATATTGCAAAGATAATAGGAAATACCTGTCAATCAGTCCTCAAAACTTTGAAATAAATGGAAAAGTCCATAAAATAACATATAGTCTTGTCTCTTAAGTGTTTTTTCAAACCAGTAGGACTAAATTATACACATATGATGAAAGAGAGAAGAACATAAGATGTTTTCATTTTAGCATCGTAGATTTATAAATTATATAAACACATTTATAATCATAAAGAAACATACATAGAATTTGTATGTCAATGTTTTCCAAGGTGACATAAATTCAAACTTTTATTGCCCTGGTGTTGGGATTCAGAAGTATCATGGACCATTAACAAGTAGAGGCTTTCAGAAGGTCTAAGATCATTAGGAGCTTGTGCTCAAACTGGACTGTGGGGACACAGTCCATTCTGTCTCTCCAGCATCCTGGCTGGAAATGTAAGCAGTTTACCCTTCCACCAACTCCCGTTCTAATGTGCCACCTTCACAAAGACCTAAGATAATTGTAACTCTAGGACTTTGGATTGAAAACTTCATAACCATGAACCAAATAAAAGAATGATCAATGTTAAGGGCTTGCTTTCAGAAGCATACTCATAAGCAGAAACTACCATTCAAACTACTTGTTAATTCCCCATCACTACTATCACAAATCAGGACAAATGTGGGACCTTAGAGCATACCACATTTATTTCCTCTTCACTCAGGAGACCACACTCCAGCATGGGTCTTACTAGGATGAAATCAAAGCACTGGAAGCCTACATTCTTCTGCAGGTTACAGAGAAACCTGTGCCCTTGACTTTTCAAATTCCCATAGACTCCAGGGTTTCTTAGACCAAGGCTATTTGTCACTAAAAGTTAATAAGGGTGGATGGAGTTTTTCCCAGACTCTACCCCGACATTGAGATTCCCGGTGCCTTCCTTCATTTTACAGAATCCTGTGATTACAGAAGCATGTTCAGAGAAGTCAAGATCACATTTCCTCTAAGGATTCTTGACTTAATTACATCTTCTGAGTTTCTGTTAGAGTCAGATATGATAACACGCTTAAGTCCTACCATATGGCACCAAAGGGAATGAGTGGCTTTATTTACCATGCTATAAATGACTAGTGCCATACCTGGAACAAATAATTTGGGAGCAGATATATGTTTGTTTGTTTTTCTGCCTTTATAAGAAATATTATATGCTGTCATTGTTACCGGACTACCTTGAGAGCCAAATATTGGAAAAATCAATTAGTTAATCATCAACCTCAACTGCTATCCATAAACAGTATGCCACTTCAAACAACATGAAGTTAATGGTTGACTTTGACCACAAACATTCCATAGCTCTGCTCAAGGTGAATTGGATAGTGCTCCCTGTTAGATCAAACAGTGCCTAATTTCTGATGTTTTCATCAAGCCTTTTTTCATAACTCCTCAGCCAACAATTATGAGATAAACATTTGCACATTTTTTAAAAGACAGAATGTTACTCTTTCACTGTGGCCCTCCTACTAATTTCAGATAGCTCTCTCCTTTGCAACTGATGGGATTTGGTTAGTCATACTTCCATCTTAGCACCTGTGACCTCCACCTTTGTATGTCTGCTTTTTAACCAAAAAGAGATGGCTTGTTTGATGCGTTTCTATTATCTTAAATATAACTGAGAGGTTATGAAGACATTTCTACTTGAACATGACTATGATATCTGCTAAGATACTGAAACACTTAAATAGCTGCCTCCATGAGAAAACCAAAGAGAGAGTGGGCTAGCTCTAAGCCCAATGCCTTTGCACAACAAGCTAGAATCATATTTTTAAACTTCAGGGCAGGGTCTAGCTAGTAGCAGATGTAGATATTTGTTGTGTAAAAATAATAAAACCACCTCTTAAATTGATAAATGTTTAAAAACTAAAAAGAAAAGAAAATAACATTTTTTACCACTTTATACAACAGTCTGAAGGTTACTAGTCTTCCAAATTGTGTGCTTTATGCTTTAAAAATGAGCTGAGGTATTATAATTCAGGGATGAGTTCACAGTAGAAAGAAAATTTTATGTCACAAGTGAAGAAACAGTTTTAGAATATGTTTCATTTTATACCTCTTTAATTGGTATGTGCCCTCATGCATGTCAAGGTTTGTGTATAGGTGTGAAAGTCTGGCTTCTGAAAGTAGGTTCTTGCATTGTATAATGTGGGTTCCCAGAACCAACACCACCAGCAAAGGAATATCAAGTGCTGTCTTGTATTTATGACATTTTCATGGGTCTGGGAGCAAAATTGAATAAAGAAGGCACAGGGGTGTAAAACACAGAAATGGGCCCAAATAAGTTATAGACAGTTCTCCAAAGATAAAGTTATATAAAGCAAATAAAAGTGGGATGCTTCTCTCATGATATAGGACAAGATGCCATTCATTTAAAAGATAAGACATCTCCACAGGGAAGGAGGATAACATTTGAAATGTAAATAAATAAAATAACCAATAAAATATGGAAAAAAAGATAAGATGCTGATAGAGTGTTTTAAGACACAAAAGATTTCAGAGCACAGTAACTTCTTTCTACTTTAAAATCACATTGTTTTTATAAACATCAATATCAATAAAACATAAAGATAAAATTATTTCATTTTTATATATAGGTTTTCAAACAGAAATGGTAGCTACACAAAACAGCTATTATGTTAGCTGAGTGTTTGCAAGTGAAGATAAATTATTGTTGGTCTAGGTTATAGCATCTTAAGGAATACTTCAGTTTATTTGAAACTGATCTACTTTGGGTAGTCTGCACCCTCAAACAAGACAGTAGTTATATTATACAAGTCAATACTAGCCACAAAAATACTAAATAAAACACATTCCAAAAATATTAGGTTTCTAAAGGGCAAAGAAACCTCCTAGGACTTGAGGGGTATAAGGAGGGAAAAGTTAAAAGGGAAACTTTAAGAATAGGAGGAAATTGCTCTTGCCTTCTTGCTCTCCTTCTGTCCTCTCTCTCCTGCTCCTCCTCTCTCCCCATTTCCCTCTCCTCTCTCTCACTACTTGCTCATGGCCAGCCTCTACTCCTCTACTCTCTCTGACTTTTTCTTTGTCTACTATCGTCGCAGCTCCCCTCCCCCATGCCCTGAATAAACTCTATTCTATATTATATATAAACATATAGGAAGAAATTAAAACAATAAATACATTGTCAGTAGAAAAATAAAAACAAAATCAAATGTATATAAGAGGAACATAATCACTATTATAGTGCAAGAAGGAAAATGTATAATTGTTTTTATGAAAGTTATGACCAATATACAGCTTTTTAACTTATTTTAGACTAATTATTAAAACACATTACCCAATTTTTAAAGTAATTGGTAGGTAAGCCATTCAGCAGATTAAATTTATGAATCGTCATTGCAAATCTCATTGTACAATAAAATGATTAAGGAGACAAATTATTTCCAATATTGTTTCTCAGAATTGATGCTATCCCAACTTGTTTTCAAAATTAGATAAAGGAGCTAACAAGAAAGGAAAGTGAGACTCATTTCTCTGTTCCCATTTCCAGTGGAAATCAATGAGAAACCTATGCCAGTGTTCTGAACAAAACAAAAGGACAACAAACACTTCTCCCAACCTCATTTTCTGAAGGGGTATTTCATCAGGACTGGGCCCTCAGATCCTATTGTCATTGGTCATTGTTGTTTTTCAGTGAATAACCGGCCCATAGCTCTCATTGTTCCCTAAACCTATTCCACTTCCAGATGGAAGATCAATGTGACAAGTACCCATTCCACATTGCCTGACCTAACTGCCCTGACCATTCAACAGTATCCCCAGAATGCACACATCCATTACATCAGCGAAGAACATGAACTTCTCTCCATCTTTACTCAACATCTCTGACTCTCTCAATCTCAGATGGATCATTGCTATAATCACCTAACAAAATCTTCTACCAATTACGTCTTACCTCTGCATCCACCTCTCCACCAATGGTCCAACGTCCTAATAAGCTCTGTGGCCCTCTTCTTTTTACATCACTTGGTAGAAAGCAAGACCTATCTGCTAGAAGCATGCCCATTCATTCTAGCTGCAACCCTGCTTCTGAGTACCTTGCTCTTCTTTCTTGCCACCTTTGATAAATTGTACTTCCTACTTTATAGCATTCAACAAATCATTTAAGAGTTGCTTTACTGTTTATTGTGCATAAAATTGTTGTGTCAAACAATGGCTAAGGTTAAAATAATATAAACAGTGTTCATGAATTTCTCTTGTATAATGTAAAATATCTCACAAGTAAAAGCCTATGGCATCAATTTTATTGAGGTCTAGTCTCAGTGTGAGGAAGGTTCTAAGAAAGGTGGGAATGGGAGAGGTGCTGATTCAATAATGACTTGGAATCAGTAGTGAATATATGTTGTCAGTTCAAATGCTCTCTCTTTGCCCAAGGATTTTCATCATTCTTCCTTTTTCCTTCTTACATTCTTTTTCATCTCCCTTTTCATTCTTTCACCTTCTCCTGACCAGAGAGCCTAAACCCAGTCTTTTATTTACTTATTACTTATCTTTTATTTAGACCATTGTTAATACATGTTTAGAAATCCTAAAATTTACATACATTTCATGAATTCCAGATCAATAATTCCAATCCCTGCTCCCTTAAAGCAGAAACTAAACACAAATCAAAAGCACATTTACTTATAGTCTTTACACACCCTGTTCTTCAGAGGTAGCTGGGCACAGCTCTTGCAAATTCCTGGTACAGCAGAAAGCAGCCTTTAGTAACTATTTTCATGTAAAAACAAAAAGGTAGAAGACTACTAAGATTAAAATCATTTCTTCCAAAGTTTTAAATTTTGTACAAGTAAAATAGGCACTGTTGTCTGCAATCCTTCGCGTAGCTAGGAGAACAAAGCACTAACTTTTTATATGCTTACACATCATCTTTTAATTCTTTAATCATGGTTTCCTATCCTAGAAATTCTATGGCTTCATGTACTCTCCTTCTAATACTATTTGTTTCTAGCTCACATACAAGCCTTCCTGCTATTAAAAAAAAATCTATTAGTGGCTTGTTTTTTATAGATTCCTTTCATTTCCTATCCATGCCTTTTCTTCTTGAGACCACTTTAACTCTCTATCCGTGATATCCCAAATTTGACCCTGGCTAGTTAATGCAGCAGTCATGGGACTGGAGGGTATGTGTATGTCCTTATAATTCCAAATTCAAGGCCAAGTCTCACAATAAACAATTTCTACAAAGGACCACGTAGGTGTTTATGACCTCTGTGATTATGTTGCATAGATCCTTACTCATGGCCCTAAAGGCCAAACAAGAAAGTCTGTTCCTTGTCCTCCACAGCCTCATGATTGCCTCAATTCCTGAGAACTCTGTTTCATTTATTAGGGAGTTATTAGCTCTGTGCACTGGCGGGAAGTATGTTCTCCAAGAAAATAGATTGAAAGTAAAATAGGAGAGACAGCAGATCAGTTTCAGGGCAACAGTAACCATCAGCACATTCAGGAATCAACAGTCTGGCAATGCTCCAGGAGCAGGAATAGTGTCACACCTCCCCTTATGCAGCTATGCTGGACCAAGCACAGAAATTCTGTTGAGTCTCCATGGCATACCCAATGCATTAATACAGTATGCAAGTGGAACTCAGAAGTCACTTCACAGGAATTTCCAAGGGATTTTTGGTGCCTCATATACACTTCAGGGTTGCATGCTACAATCAAATGGGGAACAAAGATCCAAAAAAGCTGACAAAAAAAAAAGAGTAGAGTGAAAGTAAGTATTCTTTGTGATTTTAGAGCCAAACGATTTTTATTACTGTGATAGGGGGTAAAGTCGACACTTCTAGTTCCCCAAGATGCTTTTCCCCTCAGGAGTAATGCCAATTTGGCAGTCATAACCCAGTCATTGAGTTCAAAATCAGTGAAATATTACAGTGTTTTGAATGAAAACAAAAGCTGCCATTTTGACCAAGTGACCTGCATGCTTCACCCACCTGGTTCTTATCTCTCATTGGAACCTATAGGGAACAAGCATCAATGTGGCTGAGACTTCCCTGAGAACTAGACTACACTAAGAAGGCTAATGGTCTACTGTCCTCTTCATCTGTGTCTTTCAAGTGTTCAAAATTGATTTTGAAGTAAAACAGAAGACTGTATAGCCAAGATGGAGACTATTTATGGGTAGGAAAAATTTATCCCTGGCCCTCAAATGCAAAGATCAACATATAAGACCTATGGTTGAGTGGATTAATCTAAACATCCATGCACACAAGGGTGAAGATCTCCATAGAACTTTAGCCTGCTCCTTGGAGGGGAATAGTTTTATGCAAAAGTAAATCCCAGAGAGCATTTCTTCCTTGTGTGGGGAGCACAGAGAAATGATTTTCTCATATCACTAATATGCCCAGTTGATTCCTGAGGCCTTGCAAGAATGAAGGCAACTTCTTCAAATGGGCTCTCTGTGAAAGCAGTAAGCAGACTATTTCTAGGTACAGACACCTGGAGGGAGCAAGTTATAAACCAGGATTTATAATACCTTGTAGAGCAAACAGCTGGTTCTTAAACAAACCAGTAACCCAAAGAAAAGGGGGAAACATGTGTTTTATGTTGAGTGAGACTCAGAAAACATGACAGCCAAATGAAATATGAATATATATATATGTATGTACACACACACACACACACACACACACACATATATATATAGTTTGAGTAGTGACTTCTATCTAAGAAGTATGATGGACAGTGCTTACTGTGATAATAGCATGAGTTTTATGTACATATTTGTTCTTATCAAATGAAGATGGATACTTCAGAATTAGCAGGAAATTAGCATTATGCCTAGAAGCTGTTTTAAATATGTTCCTTTCCATTAATAGATAAGATTGGCAAATTGCAAACAACTGTTGAAGCTCAGTAAATGGTGGAAGAAATTAACTATACTGGTTACTTGGTTTTGTTTGTGTATTTGAATCTGTAAGAAAATGCTTGAGGGAAAAAAATAAGTGCATTGATTTCCTTATCTAAAAAAAAAAAAAAAAAAAAAAAAAAAAAAAAAAAAAAAAGACACTGTGCCTGCCAGGTAATGTGTCCAAGTTTTATAAATATAACAGAAATGCCCAGATCTATTTAAATTCATATGAAATCACAGTTGGGGCTGCTGAACATATGGATAGAAATAAAAAAAAAAAGAAAAAGAGAAAAATAACTGGGGAAAGGAGAATTAAGTCTTAAAGAAGAGAGAGATGGTCCAGTGGGTAAAGGGTTTTCTGCATAGGTGTAAGGACCAGAGTTCAGAAATCCAGCTCCCATGTAAAAGGTAGGTGTATGTGTATAAGCCCAGCATTGCAGGAGTCTAAACAGGCAGACCCTGGAGGCTTCCAGGTCAATTAAGTTACCTTACCAGTGAGCTCTAGGTTCAGTAAGAGATTCTATCTCAAAAACAATAGGTTGAAAATGATGTACAAGTATACCCAATGTTGACCTCTGGCCAACATTGAATGCACTGGTACATATCTGTAAATGCACACACACACACACACACACACACACACACACACACATACACACACACACACTAACATGAACGTGCACAAGCACATACACACAGGCACACGCACACACACTCTTACAAAGATTAAAAAAGTGAGCATTCATAAACTCTTTGTTGGGCTAAACCATTAACTACATCATTCAAGAAGTGAGTGAAATATGAGTGAGGGAACAGGCAACCTTGGGAGATAGGAGGCTGGGGGACCCTCCAGAATGCACCAGAGACCTGGGAGGTTAGAAACTCTCAGGACTCAAAGGGAGGGACCTTAAATGAAATGTCCTACAGTCGGGAGAGGGAACTTGTTCTTTCCACCTCCAGCAGAGGGATGAGGTTGCCATCCCACAGTCAAAAATGAGGGAGAGGGGGGCCATCCCACAGTCACAACTCTGACCCATAATTGTTCCTGTCTAAAAGAATTACAGGAATGAAAATGGAGAGGAGCCTGGGGAAAAGAAGGCCCAGTGACAGCCCAAATTGAGATCCAGCTCAAGGGGTGGTTCCCAAGGCCTGACACTATCACTGAAGCTATGGAACACTCACAAAAAAGGACCTGGCATGACTGCACTTCCAAAGACCCAACAAGCAGCAGAAAGAGTCAGATGCAGTTATTTGCACCCAACCAAGCAGCTGACCCCTGTTGTTGAATTAAAGAAAGCTGAAAGAAGCTGAGGAGAAGGGTGATCCTGTAGGAGGACCAGCAGTCTCAATTAATCTGGACCTCTGAGATCTCTCAAACACTGGACCATCTAACAGGCAGCACACACCAGCTGATATAAGGCCCCTAACACACATACAGTAGAGGAATTCCTGGTCTGTGTTCATTCAGAGATGATGCACCTAACCCTCAAGAGACTGGAGGCCCCAGGGAGTTTAGAGATCAGGTGGGGTAGGGGTGGGGGCATCCACATGGAGATGGGGTAGAGTGGGGAGGAGATGTGGAATGTGGAACATTCAGAGGGTGAATGGGGAGGGGATAAAATATGGAATGTAAAAAAAATCAATTAATAAAAACAGGAAAAATATGACAAAAAAGCTACCAGAAAATACACTTTTAATGCTTGACAGCACTACTAACCCTCCTTCACAACCAAGATCAAGTTACGAACATCTGACTGCTGCTAGCACTCCCTCAGATGATAGGCAGTTGATCCTCTGAAACTGCACAAAGCTTTGTTTGCAATCGTCCATATTTTGTTTTTGTTTTATGTATGTATGTATGTATGTATGTATGTATGTATGTATGTATTTGAATTTGTGAAGGAAGCAATACTGAGTAGTGCAAGCATTGCAATGTGGTCTATGGACATGCTTGAGAAACGGGAAGAGTAGGCACGTGAAACATACTGAAGGAGAAGCTGAGGAAGGTATCAAAGATATTCTGTCCTTTCCAGGGAAGAAAAACAGCAGTCAACAGAGCATGGGAGCATAATCGGCTTAAGACCTCTTTAAGTAATCACAAACCAATTAAATTGAGGCAAGAACTTTCTTTATGGTTTCCTGACAGGGATTTGTTTAGGTTGCTCTATTTTAGCTAGACTTACTCCACACAGTATCTTTGTACGAGCAATCCATCAAATATGTCAAGTGGAAAAGGGTTTTTCTTTTTTTTGGGGGGGTTATCTCTTGCTGAACAGAAACACTTTTCATTATGCTATATCACATACACAGTTATTTTTATTTGACTCTCACTTGGAATGCTCCTGCTGCATAGCATATTGAATTCTTTATTGACCATAAAATGTGCTGTTGCAATTAGAAGGTTTCCTTTTTGTTCTCAGCATTTGCCTTTCTGGAGGCATTTAGAAGCTCATTTGCTGATTATCTGTTTTTTCAGAAATGTATGTGACTTAGCAAAACTGAACTGGCGCTGTGGTTAAATTCCTGGCATGTTACACTTGTTCCAAGATCCACAATCAAGCTGGGAATAGCAGCATGTGGCAAGGCTTTCAAACATCCTCTATGAGGATTTTCACACTAGCAGAAATTCTAGAAAACTAGGGGGTGCAGAAGAAAAACATATTCCACTAAGTAAATTGATATAAATTTCCGTAAGAGCCAATCTTATAAATCATTCAACTTGCTCAGACTCTGGGAGCATTAAGTGCTTGCTTCTTCAAGTGGTTTTGGGAACAATTGCCTCAATGTGATATTACAAAATAGAACAGGAGAGGTTTTATGCCAAAGGCCACCTTTAAACAATAAAAAACTTCAGAATCCCAAGATGAAGGAAGGTTTGGAATGGGGAACTCAGCATGCCCCATGTTTTAGTTCTTGCAGATCCCATGGAGGTGTGGCCTTAGAGAATCACCAATAAATGAAAGTTGAGAAATGAATTAACAAATACAAAAAGAACCCCCATTTGATTTTCTTTTTATTTTTTTTTAACTTTTAATTGACCCTTTGTGAATTTTCTCAGCAACACAATGAGGCTGGCCCATCTGGTCTTTAAAGAATGTGTTTATGTTATTTCTAATAAATAAACAACAAATAAGAATTGAATGCTTGAGCTGCAAAAGGACTGATGTCTAAGGCTTCTAAATCACCTCTCATCCATTTCTCTGCATGAATACTTCCCTTGAGTTTGGTTGGTACCTGCATGTGTCTTCTGGTCTCAGAGTTAATCTGTGTTGTACTCTATAGCCACTATCAAGGAAAGTGAAGCATCATGACTTTTGAGAAATACAATAATGGATGCTGAGACCTAAGGCCTCCAGGAATAGACTTTGAAGCCACTTTGATGCTCTGAGGCTGGGGACTCTAGGACAGCTTTGAGGTTCACTCTCAAGCATTCTCCTCCATCATCTCACCTGCACCCAGACAGCCAACAGGAGACTGGGAGAGTCTTCAGAGTGCCTGCTTAGCTACACTAAGTGTTTACTCAGCCTTGTGGTACACTGGTGATGTAGCAATGAACAATACAGAAAAGTGGCCCCCTCTAGAGACTTCCCAGTTTGCTGAATTAATAGGCGCATATGGCAAGGGCATTTAGCTCCTCAAAGCAATCATCTTACAAGCACCCAACAGGCAGTTATTTGTTTTTGTGCTGTTTTTCTTAAGTCCCTCAATCATTTTTTTTTCCAGCTCTTTGCTCAACTGGCACCAGGTAATGGAACCAACTTCTAGTTACCTTATTAACATTATGTGCTAGAGAGATGGCTCAGTAGGGAAAGTGCTTGCCTCACAAGCCTGCAAAACTGAGTTCAGGTGCCCCAAACCCACAGAAAAGCCAAATGCAGTAACATAGGTGCGTATAATCACAGTAGGTCCTGGAAATAGAATGGAAGGTAGAGGGGAAGATTCTCCGGAAGCTCATGGGACCAGTCAGCCTTGACACACAGAAGCAGGGCACAAGACAGGAAGCCATGCCTGAAGGTTGTCCTCTGACTTCTACACATGTACACACACACACACACACACACACACACACACACACACACACACCACAATCTCTATCACATTTATTCCTCTAGCCAACCTCCTCCTACACTCAAGCATGTAATTAATAATATGGCCTTCACTCTCAGTTCATCATATGTTCTTTCTTAGAATATTAACTATTAGGAACTGACAAAAATTTTAATGGCACTAACTACTGAACTCATGGACTTTCCTGGTCAAGGATTTGATACCAATCAGATGCAATGGTCCTGAAACTCAAAGGTGCCATAGTGTATTTATTGGCAACTCATCAGCTGCCCAGTTACTCAGACTGGGAATCAAAATGTATGTGTTTCTTCCTGTTTATTTTAATTTGCTTATTGAATTTAATAGCATGTTTACATGTATGGATGCATGAATGTCTTGTCACTGCTGCATAGGTCAGAATACAACCTTTAGCAGTTGGCTCTTTCCCTCCACTATGACAATCCCAGAGATTGAACTCTGGTCCTCAGGTTGGGAGGCCATCTCACCATTCCCATATGCTCATTTAGACATAACTAATGAGTTCTATTAGTGTTGTTAAGAAAGCCACATACTTATCAAATATCTGGCTGAAGAACAGATGAGTTAATCAACAATTATTAATTAAAATATTGGTAATATCCAGGATATATGTACCCAGGATTTCATTGGATTTTTATACTAATAAAGTTCACAGAAAAATATCCTGATGTCCCAGCTGTAATGATCTTTTAGGAATTCAGATGGCTACACATGATGCCTACAGTTGCTAATAGGATAGTAATGATCTTTTATTATGATATGACTGAACCTCTGCAATAAATTTCATTCCCCCCTGGATTGCATTAGAAACAATAAATGGCACTGCCACCACAAAACAGCCCAGGCAATGTAACAGGTTTTTAATTTTATGAGTCTATCTTCCTTTTAGAATGATAGTATTTGCCATAAAAAGTTAAAATTCCAAATCTATGAAAAAGAAATCCCAAGTACAGTTCTACCTGAAAGTACAGATCATTATCTCTGTCTTTCCAAGTTTCTAGCAAAACAAAAGCATCCCTCCTTACTCTATTCAGCTACTTTTGAATTTTAGATCATTTGTTTTGTTTGTTGTTATCTGATCTGTTTTGTTAAATATTTTCATTAAAACTATATGGGCTAGTTTTCACCAGCCCTCTCTCCCAGTTAATGACTTTCTATCATATGAAGTTCACCTACTTCATAGCCTAGTTACCTTGTGTCCACTTTAAAGGGGCCACATATCTGCTTTGATGGTTCTAGAGTTTTCCTGAAATTGTGTATCTTGAATGTCAATCAACAAAAGATCCAGAAATTTGTCAACTTCCATTTAAAAACATTGGTAGTCAAATGTAAGATGTACAAAGGGAAAGAAAGTTAATTTTTTAAAAATTAAAATAAAATTAGTTAGGACACAACTTTGCATTTCAGATATTTGCTAATAAGGAAAAAAAAAAACCTGTGTGTGGATTTGAATGAAATAACTATGGAGAGTCCATATTCAGATGTAACATGCCCCAAGAGAGTAGTTAAAATCTGACCCACAATTGTTTGCATTTAGAATTCTTCCTCTTTGTAGAGCTTGCTATTAATTTTCTTAATGTCCCCAAAGGTCCCATAAACTAAAGGTCAAGTCATTACACTGAGGTGCTACTGAGAGAGTGGTGGAACTATGAGGAAGTGAAGCCTAGTGGAAAGAAATTAAATCATTGTGGTTATGTCCTGATACTGGGATGCCAGCCACTTTCTTCTCTCTTTCATGTCACACTTATCATGAAATGAGTAGGTTTATTGCACCATGGTTCCTTACCTGGTACTCTGCCACATCATATGCTCATAGTGATGGGATTGGTAGACTATGGACTTAAACCTCTGAAACCATGAGCCCACATGCATCTCTCTTCCTTAAAATTATTTCCTTGGACAAAATTTAAATTAATGGAAAGCTGATGTATACTGTGAAAATAGAGGATGGAAGCTGCGTGGCAGGGTAGGTATTTCTCTTAGTTGAGCTGCTCTATGAGACAATAAAGGGGAGGGGTGCGATGTGGGTGTTTTGAGGGGAACCAGAAAGGGGGATAACATTTGAAATGTAAATAAACGGCATAACCAATAAAATTAAAACAATAAGAACTCATATACCCAACAGTCTGAGGTTGATATTTGAGTTCTCAGCCTGTGAGTAGTACAACTAGTTTTTATGTGTACTCCCTGTTTTTCCTTAGTGAGATTTGCCACACAATCTATGGTTTCTTTCTAGAAGTATTAGCAGAATTTGAATATTCTCTCCAGATTTAGCAATCAGGTCCCATATATAAAACTTCTCAGGAGAATCAGCAACGAGGAGTTACTTGGAACTTCTGAAACTTACAGTTAGCTGGTTAGGTCAGGATTGGCACTAAAAGTGTGACCTCCACAGGGAGCAAAAAAAGAGAAAGAGGTAAAGTTACAACTCTTAACAATCAAGTATGTCTCTTTATGTGATTTGACCTCAGCAGGTTGCATATTTAAAAGTGTATATAATAGAAAAATCCTAAATTTAAAAGTAAGAAATAAATTCAGAAAATATGTATTTAATGCAAAGCCAGATACGCCAAAAAAAAAAAAAAAAAAAAAAAAAAAGCAAATAAGACTCTGGTGATTATTGATATTTTTAATAAGAAGGACCAATAAAAATTACTTAATAAAACATTTAGATCCCTTCATGTCCTGGGTATTCTGGGTATTGGGAAAACAGTGATAAATAAAACTGGAAAATTCTCTGTTGTCATGACAATATTTCTGGCTGAGAATAGGTAGGCCAATGTCAACAGTGATAAATGCTTTGAAAAACAATGGGACAAAGTAACATGACTAAAGAGTAACTTTAGATGTGCCTGCACAGGACAGTGTTTCTGAGGGATAATTTGAAAATGCTTCTCTGCAGAATTAAGGCTGGAGCTTTGACCTAAATGGTATCAAGGAGCCAGTGGAGCACCATACAGGCATTCTGCAGGATTTCTGCACAGCCTTGTTTAAAATACAACTTCCGGCCTTCTACAGTCCCTGATCTATAAAAAAGAGTATTACTTCTAAGTGGGATCTAGATTGTAACACATGAACTTGGTTCAGCTTCCTTTAGCAAACGGAGCAGAGAAAGATGAATGATGGATGTAACAAGGGCTTTGGCTTTTGAGCTTCCCATCTGGAAGAATTGTGGACTGAGCAATTTGGGTTCATGTTTAGCCAGCCCAATGTCTAGTCATCTTACCTGTAATGCAGAAGTGAAACAAAATTATTTATGAAAAACTTCTAAAAGGCAGTGTGCATGATGCAGAGAAACTCTAAACAGTAACTATTGCCACACTTGTCATTCTAGGATGTAATATTTCAGGGTGTGCTAGTGAAGAGGTTTGCTCCAAGCTCTTTAGTCTCAGTGCTATAATGTCATAATCTGTAAGTGATGGACTATGTCAACAATGCCAACTTACTTGGCTTATTTCTGAAATTAGCTGAGATGTATGAAGTGCTCTGAATGATTGTGGGTACAGAGCAGAACTCTACACAGAACTCTACATAACATTGCAGATGACCTTATTAAAACATAACCAGGGGCTCATAGGCTACTTACTTACTGTGAAAGCAAAGGCTATTGGCTCCAACGATATAATGGACTACGTTCTCCCTCCCAAAATATTTTGATAAATAAAATATTCACATGTGTACTTTTGTTTCCTGCTTTTCATATTGTTACTACTACTACTACTTCTACTACTACTACTACTACTAATAATAATAATAATAATGTTTTTTCTACTTGAATTCTAAAATAATGTAAGACTTATTATCATGGATAATTTTGCCTGATTGCTGGATCTTTTAAGTTATACATTTTCTCTAAAACTGAATCTGACAATGACTATGACTTCCACCACCAGCCCTAACAGCCTTGGGTGCAATATTTACAAATGACAAAAGGAATTGCTAACACATTGTTATTGGTAAAAATGGACATGTTCAAGAGAAACAGGTTCTGGTTTTATGGAGCCTTTTTTCAAGAAGATCTGAGTCAGTTTTATTCAAGCACAACCATGTTACTTTTCACCATATTGGCAGTTGATCAATAGATTGCTTCTCTCTGACTCTATCCTTAATAGGACTTTAATGCTGAGTTGAAAAAGTTCGAGAAAAACAGGTTCTGGTTTTATGGAGCCTTTTATCAAGAAGATCTGAGTCAGTTTTATTCAAGCACAACCATGTTAATTCTCACCATATTAGCAGTTGATCAATAGATTGCTTCTCTCTGACTCTATCCTTAATAGGACTTTAATGCTGAGTTGAAAAGGTTTACAGATAACATCAAGTTGTATAACAAGGTCTAGTTATCTAGTTTCAGTCTCTCAGGAGTTGACTTCTATGTAGGTGTCTTAGTCAGGGTTTCTATTCCTGGACAAAACATCATGACCAAGAAGCAAGTTTGGGGGGGGGGGAGGGTTTATTTGGCTTACACTTCCACATTGCTGTTCATCACCAAGGAAGTCAGGACTGGAACTCAAGCAGGGCAGGAAGCAGGAGCTGATGCAGAGGCCGTGGAGGCGTGTTCTTGACTGGCTTGCCTCCCCTGGCTTGCTCAGTCTGCTCACTTATAGAACCAAGACTACCAGCTCAGAGATGGCACCACCCACAAGGGGCCTTTCCCCCTTGATCACTAATTGAGAAAATGACTTACAGCTGGATCTCATGGAGGCATTTCCCCAACTGAAGCTTCTTTCTCTATGATAACTCCAGCTGTATCAAGTTGACATAAAACTAGCCAGTACAGTAAGTAAGCTGACTGTTGAGGTCACATGGTTATCGTTTGCCAAAGGATAGTTTGTCCAAATCCTTGTATCCATGTTCTTTCCACCATTTCACCATGCCTGTTTGTACACAGTGAAGGATCCAGGATTCAGCTAAACTGAATAAAAGTACGTAAAAACTATCAGTCCTGAATTATTCTGTATAACTGCACTCCGACTCAAAAAATAGCATCCCTTCCAGTTTCCATCTGCACCTAGAGCTGACCTTGTGTCACAGCTTTCCATACCCACATCCTACTAGGAGAGATCTGGTCTCCCAGGAATGATGACACACCTGTGAGCACAGGTAAGACCACCACTTCTCCGCTTCTACTCTGAGGGACCTGCCTTGAGCACTCAGGACACAGGAAGCAAGGAGCAGCCTGGAACAGGATTCTTCTGGTTTCTATCTGTTCCAGAAGCTGATCCTATACCACAGTTCTCCATACTCAAATCTCACTGGGAGAGAGCTCACCTCCCAAAAGTGCTGACACGCCTGAGAGCACAGGTAAGACCATTACTTCTGCTCAAATTCCTGGCCCAAGAGGGACCTGCCCAGAGCCATCAAAGGACACAGGAACCAAGGACCAACTAAGGTCAGGTTCCTTCTGTACCCAAGAGCTGGCCCTGTGCCACAGCTCTCCATACCTAGATTCCTCCTGGAGAGACACTGGTATCCCAGGAGTGCTGACACACAAGCTTACAGGAAGGACAAGCCACAGTCAGAGACAGCAAGACCAGCTAACAGAAGAGATAACCAGATGATGAGAGGTAAGTTACAGAAACATAAGCAACAGAAACCAAAGCTCCTTGGCATCATCAGAAACCAGTTCTCCTACCAGAGTAAGCCCTGGATACTCCAACACACTGGAAAAGCAAGATTCTGATTTAAAATCATATTTCATGATAATGATAGAGGACTTTAAGAAGGTCATAAATAAATCCCTTGCTTTTAGATTCCTTTCTGGGTAATCTAACTCCCAAAGCCAACATTTGCAGAAAGTCAACGAGTTTAGTCTAGTGGTTTATTCCACTATTGTTCAATCATTAATGAGCTGCTGGTGATAATAATGAGTCATGATAGCACAAGAACCAACCTCCTAATGTTGGTGCCAACAAAATGGGTAGAAACATTCAATACCCAGCCACAAAATCTACTACCAATTATTAACAATGGCAAACATTGGCTATCTCTTAGTTGAGAATTAGACACATGTTTCTAGTAATGTGATAACTAACAATTCTTAAACAAAAATAGCAAACTAGGGTTTTGGAAATAGACTTTGGAAGGATGATTGTGCAGTGTTGGCTGCACTGTTGAACAGAGAGAAGAGCCAGAAAGCATAGATCTGTAATTACCCACCATCCTAAGTTGTCCTGAGTTGTAATCTGTCAGCTCTCAAGCTTACCCTTCATTTAAAAGGGAGAACAACAGACTGAAATTTCTCAGTTTCTCTCAGGCATCAACAAACCCGGATTCTAAATTCTCTACTTGTTGCTTTGTAGATTAACATTTTACTCAGGATTAAACATAAGAAGCTCATGGCTATACTTTTCTTTATTCTGTAGCACGGCTGTCAGAACTAGACCAAAAGACATCTCAATCAAATGAGAGCATTGACTTAACTCTTCAGTGACCAGCAACTAAATGGAGGGTGTTAACAGTTTGAATATAAGACAACTGCATAACTGTGATTGTGTGATCACTTAGTCCCCAATTTGTGGGGCTGTTCTGAAAGGTTGTGGGATATTTAGGATTTATCTTTGCTGGAGGAAGTAGCTAGGGGAGGTTTGGGAGTTGCCCCATTCCCTGTCCTAGTATTATTTCTGACTTGAAGACTCATCATGGTCAACATCTCACAACCTTGCAGCCCCACCATGATGGACTGTGTTCATAACTATGAGTCAAATTAAATGTTCCTCCCTTAACTTGCTGCTTCTCAGAAACTTACCACACCAACAAGAAAAGTTACTAAGGTGACACTATTCAATGGACTCATGAGAGGTTGTTCTCGTAGGACAGAAATTATAAATCTTAGGAAATCGACCAGTTCTGTACAATTGTAATAACTGATCATCTGACCATAAACATAAGAAAAGAGATTGTAACTCTTCTTTAATGTGCCCATTGTGAATAATACCAAGAATCCCTTTCAACTCTGTGACTTCTAATTTGATTCACTGCAGTTATGAGGGTTTGGTATACATACTCTCTTTGTAAGTGTTTTTTCTTAAATGCACATATAAGTCCAGTTCACTGAATGTATAGAAATAATCTAAAATGTGGAGAAAATGCATTATTATTAGTTTTATTAAATTGAAGTCAACCTATAAAGGTAACTGTGTTGGTTTGAATAAGAATAGACTCCATGGGCTCATTATACTTGAAAATTTGATCTTTGGAGGTGTGCCTGGTTGAAGGAGGTGTATCACTGGGATCAGACTTTGAGGTTTCAAAATATCCACCATTCTCAGCTCACTCTTTCCACCTTATGCTTATTGATCAGATATAAACTCTCAACTTCTATGCCTGTCTACTGCCATGATGGTCATGGACTCTAACCCTCAGAGGCTGTAAGCTATCCCACAATTAAATGTGTTACGTTATATGTTACCTTGGTTATGCTGTCTCTTAGTAGCAATAACAAAGTAACTAAGACTGTTACATTCACTCTACAGAGTTCCATGCAGCCTTTATAAGGATTGCACTGCAAGGTATTTATAAATGAACAGGAAACATTATGTTTTTATAACAAAAGCTAAAGGGGAAAATGTCATCATATATCTCTCAAGTAACAATCATAGGTCCAACAGTCATAGGTGGCTCAGTAGGCAGCCTGTATCCAATTTCAAGAACCCACGTAAAAATGGAAGGAAGGAACTAACTCCGCAGCATTGTCCTCTGACCCCCACTGTACGCTGGCATGTATTCACCTCCCCCAGTAAAAATAATCAATTGTTTTAGCTAAAAAGAAATTAAAGTTCAAAACCCCTAAAAATAATACCCCATAAAATTAAAATTGAGCTTACCCTTTAATGAAAATTGTAATCTTAATTTATTTTTTATATATTTTATATTCATTCCAAGGGAAGAAGAGAGAAGAGATTCTATTGGTTAAGGGAAAACGCATTGCTTTCATTGCTTACTTTTCAAACTAGAAATAACTTAATGGCCTCTAGAGACACAACAGAAAGGCAAAGTTATCCTTTCTACTCCTTATTCACTTGATGTGTAATTACAACCCTATGAAAATATATATGGTACACTGGTGACTTCATGAAAATCAGAAGTAGTAAGTTGAGTGGCTCAAAGGATAAACAAACTAAACCTATAAAAATGAACCTATGCAATCCCATTTGTAACAGCTGTAATCAAATAAAACACTTAGGAATAAATTTCATCAGTGTAGTCAGATAGCTACAAAACAAAATCTTAAGTTATTGATGAAACTGGTTAAAGAAGACACGCATAGAAAGATGGAAATTTCATTGTTTGGAATAAATAATATTGTTTTAATGTCCATATTTTAGAGAATATTTATAAATTCAATATACCCTACAATGATCTACAATCAAAAGCCCAATGGCCTTTCCAGGGAAATTTAATAGATACCTAAAATTCATATATAAACATGAAAGGCTCTGACCAACTTAAGGAACTATGAGCAGGGATGACAAAGCAGGAGGCATAATAACAACTGCTCTCAAGACATAAGACAGAGCTGATCAAGACAGCATGGTCTGAACTACAGATAACAGAAAGACCACAAAAAGCAAGGATTTCTCAACCATAAATCTATACATCTCCACACACACAGCAAGTCCTTGACAAGGGCACCATGGTGGAGAAAGGTTGACCTCTTCGATAAATGTTGCCTGCAAAGCTGAATGTGCAGATTAGACAAAGAAAACAACCCCAAATTTTGTAACACGTTTTATTCCATTCAATATGCCCAAAATGTTATGTTAACAAATAATCAACATAAAAATGCTAAGATGTTGTACACATGTTAGCACTTAGCTTTTGGAGAACTAGAGGGTATGTTTTATTTATGGCACTTCTCAATGAGAGTCAGCTGCATTTCAAGTGCTCATTAGCCACATGTGACCTGTGACTACCCTATTGGGGAAAGGTGAAGAATGGATTATTATAAATTATTTTCATTTCTTATTATGTGTTTCTCTTGGAGTATTTTTGTGTTTATTAGTTATTTATGCATTAAGCAATAATTATGTAACTAAACAAATTACTTTCTTATTATATTTATGTTGTTCATGGCCCATTATAGTTACACATTCTACATGTTGCTTTTTATGCCTTACTCACCTCTAGTGCCTAAAACACTTATCAACCCAGTATAACTAGCTAACTTCCAGCAAAACAGTGATTCTTGAATAAAAATTTCTGCTTTTAATTATTTCAACATGAAGATAAAAGTGTGTGCATTGTCCTGCTATAAGCCAGTAAGGATATTACCTTTTTGTTATTTGTTTGCTTGTTTGTTTCTTTACTTGTTTGTTTTGGAGCATTAAAGCTAAACTTCATAAACAAAGTTAGATTCTAGTGAGCAGTATTTATACATCAACTCATTCTTGTTAGTGACTGCCAGGAACCCAAAGACTCCCAATATGAGTTCTCTATTTTTGAATGAATGCTCATAGTCTCTATCCACATTAGAGTGATGCAGTAAAGGAGAATACCATGGAACTGGGGAAAAGGTGGAAGAAATGAAATTGGAAGGGAAGGATCCATGAGATGGGCCGACAAGAATTGATAGGATAGTGTCTAAGTGCACCATTAGGACAGTGCTCATTCAACAATTGCTTCTAGAATAAACGGAATGATGTACACTCAATCTAATTTCCTTGTTGAAATTCTCAGACGGTGTTGTCAATGAGCAGTACAGGTCACTGAATAACAATTCCAGAATTGGTTTTGAGGTCACACAAATAAAAAGAACATTGCCCAAATTATATGCCTATTTCTGTTATCACATTTAAACTATGCTTGTTGCCTATGCAACACAATAAACAATGCCCATAGCTGTGCATTCTTCTAACACAATAGTACATGCCAGCGGGCACTCATTAGACACAGAGACTAAAATGGACTGCTGGTCGTTTTGCTTTTTCCCGTAATGAAGTTTGCATAATTATTTCCTTTTTACTTTGTACTGAATAAAAAGAACCAGTCAACAATTTTCAAGTAGGACCATTGAACATTATTCCATAGGCTTCTGAAAATTGACAGTTAACTTCAAAGGTATGCATCAACTCTCAGTCCCTCTAAATAAAATAAAATTTTAAAAAAGCAAATTGTCCATTTCTAGTGTCATATGGGAGTAAGAGTAGTCCTTGATTGTGGTAGTGGCCTAGTGGTCAGGTATGGAGCGTTCTCATGACCTTATTAGTCTTAGACAAGTCAGTTCTGCCCTCTAAATCTAAATTTTCTCAGCAAAACAGAGTTGTGCAAACTAAACTGCCATGTTCTGATAATGAAAGGACATAAGCAGGCTGCTCCTTCTGTAAGTTGGTGCTGACTTTCTCATCTCAGTCTGGGAAGGAGGCTCCTTCCTTACAGGGGTGGCAAACAGAAGAAAAACAATGCTGACTTACCTAAAACTAAGATCACCACGTTTGCCTTTTCATGGTTTGAAGAAAGAGCCCTGAGCCAATACACAGAATTTAGAAGCATCCTGTGAGTTATAATAGGCTTGCTAGGAAATGTCTTGAGTGCCAGGAACTCCAGATCAGGAGAAAATTTATGCAATTAGATCATTTGCCCTAAATGTGATTATGCATTTTAGTAATGAACAGTGTGATTCCGTAGTTAAAGGCAGGACAGGCAGAGGAAAGGGAGTAAGAGGTTGCTTCAACTGCCACCCAAGCTCCGCAGCCCTTTAGAAATGGAAAGTATATATGCACAATATGCAAGCACGTTCTCTAATGGCTTGATATAGCACATAAACTGTTTGAGTCAATTTACTCTGTGCGCAGTGCAGAGAGGAAGCAGACTTGCAAGTGTAGGCACACAGCTATAATTCCAGCCAGGAAGACAAGTTCTGACTATAAGGAGACAAGAAAGAAAAAGCAAATATCTAAAGCTGGCAAGATAGAGTGCCAGTCGACGTGCAGAATATGCAACTTAGGCATAAGAACAGTTCAGTAAGTTCCCAAATGAGTTAGAATTTCACAGAAAGAAAGTAGAAACACCAGAGCCCTGGGCCACACAGCATGGCACTAAGGCATCGGCTTTCAGTGAATTATTTATAAAAACTATGTCCTACTGGTATCCAGAGGCTGTGATGATTATCTGGACATGATGCATACATATATATGATCTCTCTCTCTCTCTTTCTCTCTCTCTCTCTCTCTCTCTCTCTCTCTCTCTCTCTCTCTCTCTCACACACACACACACACACACACACACACACACACACACACACACCAATGGTACCTTTGCTACTTAGAACTAGCAATAGTTTGTGGATCACAGCCTGGAAGGCCTGGGCTGTTTGTGAGCCTCTTCTCCCTTTTGCACTTTTGCAAGTCTCAGAGAACTTGCAACACTGTCACCTTGCTTGTCTGCTGACCCTTGTGCTTCTTGGGACTGGAAAAGACCTGGCTTTCTCTAACCTCAACAATCATTGACAGGATGGTGGCAAGGCAATGCAAGAGGCAGGGGAAGAAGTTTGCTTTGGAGGTTTATTCTATAAACCCCTTGCTTCTCTCACTAGAGACAGTGCCCCGAGAGAAGGCAGCAGTGTCTGCACATGCTAATGTGCCTGCCTTCTTGAGTTCTTTGGTTTTTCTTTGTAGAGTTGGACCTTTTGGAGAAGGTGGACAAGCTAGAGCCAGAGCCTCTCGGTCTGCAGAGGGGACTTGCTCCCTAGGAAGGGCCTGACATCTGAAAGTGACCTTGCAGATGAAACACAGACAGACAGACAGACAGACAGATGGATCAGAGCTCTGGCCCTGTATGACTGCAGGAAACTGGATAGAAAAACAGCAATGTTAGCAAGCCATTGCAATAGAAACATGTCATCTGCAACAGCGACATCTTGTGGCGATAAGGAGTCAACACAGCAGTTGACAGGGATCAAAATTTTCCTCTAGTCCAGCTCTGTGTTGAGGATCCCTAGATTATGCACACCACAATGGCTAAAGGAGGCATATGATCTGGCACTCAGACAGCTGTCAGATAATAAGCAGGCAGTAAACAAAACACTGGATTTATCATCTTTATTATTTTTGAAGCAAAGGACTTCATGTTATTGTGGTGTGAATGAGAAATGATGCTACAGGGCCTATATAGCACTTGATCCCCAGATGCTGATTGGGAACATTGTGAAGGCTTCAGAAGAGGAAGCCTTGCTTGGGGAAGGATACCACCACCTGGGCCGGGCTGTGGTCTCTCTGTTTTCTGCCCCTGCTAGCATGCCAACCCATTGCTATGCCTTTCCCACTACGACGAACTCTATTCCTCTAGAACCAAATTACAATTTTTCTCCCCAAGTTGATTTCAATTTGAGCAGTTTTGTCAGAGCAACAGAAAAATCAAACTATTACAGTGCTCACTGAGTTCTGCATAGCTTATTCCAAGGCAATCCACTCTCTATAAGAGAGTGCAGGACTTGCCAGTCTCCATTCTCAATGCCTCCATAAAAATACTTAAGGCAGTTTCAGTTATAGCACAAGGAAAACTAAGGCACAAAGAGTTCATATTACTTACCAAAATTTTCACTTCAATTGTAAGAGGCTCATCAGGGACTCAGGCATAAGTCTTTAGACCTCCGATTCATAGGTTCTAACCTCTGTCCTCCTATTACTCAACTTACCTCTATTACTATTGCTGTTGGTCTAAAGCAAATTTGTCAAAGCGGTCAGCAACAACAACAAAAATTCTCAAATCACAAGTCATAATTTCTCACATCCCCATAATTTTTTAAAAGATACACAGAAGCCGGGCAGTGGTGGTGCACGTCTTTAATCCCAGCACTTGGGAGGCAGAGGCAGGTGGATTTCTGATGTTGAGGCCAGCTTGGTCTACATAGTGAGTTCTGGGACAGCCAGGGCTACACAGAGAAACCCTGTCTCGAAAAACCAAACAAAAGCCAAACAAACAAAGATACACAGGCTAAATACAACGATTTCTGCAGAAAACCCTCTTACCATCTAAGTTGTGAACCAAACCTGAATTGTCTCACTTCCTGAATAACAAATGGAAAGAATAAGCTCTCTTATCTTCATAAAGTGGAGATCTAGCAGGAATCATGAATGGACTTACATCGTTATCACAACTCTGTGAACCATAGGCTTTAGGTAACCATTCTTTACCTTGCTATATTAACCTATAGACCAGAATGCATGAAGTATGGTTTTTATTTATCAGTCTGCTTAATCGTGTAAATTAAAAAAAAACATTTTCCATCTATTACATACAAGATACTACTCTAGGTATTACAATATGATAATAATCATTTAAAAATGAATAAGAAACAAAACAACAATTTTAAAAAAAAGCTCTGCCCTCTTGTGGACAAAATTCTGGTGAAAGAGGCAAAAGTACAACTGTATTTTTGATGACTTATCAGCCAATGAGATTTGCAATAAAGAGAAAAGGCAGAGCAAGTGGTCAGAGCTCCTGCGATTGGAAGCAGCCGTGGGATCTCTGCAGCAACATCTGAGACGATCTAAGGAAGACATGTGAAAATTCTACCAGAAATTTGCGTCATGAAAGACTGAGAAGGCCCATGTCCCTGCAGCCCAGTGAGCAAAGACATGTCACCAAAGAAACAAAGAGATGTCACTGCAAGGGAGAGACCAATTAGTGCTGCATGACCCCAGTAAGAGCACCGGACCTCCTGATAGGAGTCCCAAAGAGGGGTCAGAGCCAGACTCCCTAGGGATATTGTGTGGATTTCTCTGAGGCTGTGGATAGGAGACATCACCAGATAGAATGCAGGGAGATGGAACTGGGAGCAAAGTAGACAAGGGAAGGAGAGAGGCCAATGGCTTAGCACAGTACATGACAGGCAGCTGGCCTAATCGCCAACTATACAATACTTTGAGGCTTTGTAGTCCTGAATTTTTATTAGCCCATCTGGTCACCACTTGCTTTTATTTCAAAATACATTTGTTAAAAACTTTACAAGTTAGTCATGAGAGCAAATAATAAAATACTATATATCCTGAAATATATGTCATCACTGTTTTTTTTTTCATGTCATAAACAAAATGTGTAAGTTCAAAGTCTAATTGAAAAGGTGATTTGATGTAATAGAGGCAAGTTATCAACTATGAGACTATGAGTAAATTCTAAATGAACTGAATTTACATCAGACATATTAATTCAGTATTTGTTCAGTTCAGTTCAGGGAGACTACAAAAGAAAATAACATAATAAATGCTCCTGAGCTCTTGGTCCTGTGAAGCTTCTATGCCCCAGTATAGGGGACTGCCAGGGACAGGAAGCAGGAGTGGGTGAGTTGATGAGCAGGGGGAGGGCGGATGGGATAGGGGCTTTTTGGAGGGGAAACCAGGAATGGGGATAACATTTAAAATGTAAAAAAGGAAATATGTAGTAAAAACTTTTTTTAAAAAAGAAATGCTCCTTAAAGAAGACAGAAAAATGTAACAACAATTAAAGAAAGCAAAGCCATGAGTTTGATAAAGAGTAAAGGAAAAGGATTCATGGGAAGGGCTGGAGGGAAGAAAATTAGGAGGAAAAAACCAATATAATTGTTTTTAGTTTTATAAAAAAAATTTTAATCTAATTACGTTAAAAGAAATGTCATTCTTCCTAATCCAAAAGTGATTCCTAGAGAGGATGAAACGTGCAAACAATTGCTCACATTACACCTGTCATTCCTCAAAGAGAAATAGATGTGAATGTCTTACTTGGTTAGGAAGCAGTTACAAACCTCCACCCACACAATCACTGGCTAAATTGATACTGCGCTATAATCTAACATCTCCGTTCCCCACTAAAGATGTTTCTGTATGTATGTGTGTCACAGTATTTACTAAAACCCACACTTTTAAAAAAAAAAAGCAAAACCAAAAGGAAAAGAAAACACTTTTTATGACTCCCTGAATTTATCATTTGTGATTAAAAGGACACTGAAGGGACTAGAGAGATGGATCCGTGGTTGAGTCCTTGTTCTTACAGAGAATCTGTGTTCCCAGCACCAACATGGCAGCCCGCAAACATCTTTAACTCCAGTTCCAATTCGTCTGATGTCCTTTACAGAACTCCAGGGCCATCAAAGGTACAGGTGCACAAAAATATAACTAATACAAATATGGGTAGTCAAAATATTCACATACATGTACATATATAATCAATCAATCAATCAGATTCTAGAGAATACTTAAGTAAAATACTTAGGCTACCTAAAAGGACATTTAAAATAACTTTGAAGACAAGATTTTTTTAATTGGCAGGCATTTTAATTAACAAATAATCGCTTTCATATCCACAATTAATGTTCAGCACGTCAGTTTGAAGAAAATTGAAATTCTGTTTTCCCTCTGAGAAGTTCTAGACATCCCTAACAAGCAGTAGGCTGTGTTGTTTGACTCTGGATCTCACTGCATTTCAGCAAAAAACAATGATAAGACCATGTGTCCCTTTGTTATGGTCACACAACATCCCACACACCCAGGAAAAGGCTTCCCAAAAGGCTCTGAGATGGCCCTGTCTTCTGCTGCTACTTCTGAAACTCGGTTTGTTTGGTGCTGCCACCTGCTGGAAAACATGAACATTTATTTAAATAAAGAAACACACACACACACACACACACACACACACACCTTTCCATGTAAAATTACTGCCTAAAGAGATATAAGAGAAGCTAGTTCTCATGGTAATATTTTTATAAATTCACTGTAATATAAAGAACACAAGTGACACAGTGATTCCCATACCACTACATAGACATACACCTTTCAAAACCAGACCTCTTGTCCACTATGTTTGTCCACCTGGGTACTATTGTCAAAATTGATGTTGTTTGACTATATGGAGCCTAAGAAGAAGGAAAACCAAAATGTGGATGATTCCGTGCTTCTTAGAAGGGGGAACAAAATACTCACAGGCAGAAATATGGAGACAACGTGTGGAGCAGAGACTGAAGGAAAGGCCACCCAGAGACTGCCCCACATGGGAATCCATCCCATATACAGCCACCAAGCCCAGACGTTACAGTGGATGCCAAAAAGTGCTTGCTGATGGAAGCCTGATATGGCTGTTTCCTGCAAGGCTCTGCCTGAGTCTGAAGCTCGCAGCCAACCGTTGGACTGAGTTCAGGATCCCCGATGGAAGAGTTGAAGAAGGGACTGAAGGAACCGAGGGGGTTTGCAGCCCCATGGAGGGAACAACAGTGTCAACAGACCAGCCCCGCCCCCCAGAGCTCCCAGAGACTGTATCACCAACCAAATAATACATATGAAGCAACTCATGGCGCTGGCCACATATGTGGCAGAGAATGGCCTTGCTGGACATTGCTGTTTAATTCTCCATCAGTGACAACATTACACTCGTCTCACATATGTCAGAGGCAGACATATTGATGTTATTTTGAACACTTACCCTTTTCAGTTGTCTTTTTCTTTCTCTATAGCACAATTGTAATTCAAAACCTTTGGGTTGAAATATAATTTTGAAACATGAGCCACTACAAGAAACTAGACTCCTGAATGAAAAAGGTTAAAAAACGTGAAGATTTTCAACATATTTGGCCAAGTTCTTCTTTTCAAATCTACCCACAACACACCCTCCAACAATAGGGATACTTGTTTTCATGCTTTCATCAAAACTGCCATCATATGATCTCATAAACCATTCCTCTGGGAGGAGACCTCAGCAATGGGCACTTCTCTTCAAGATATGGGAAACAACCAATGTTAACAGCGATTGCCTATAATGTTTGGGGAGTCTTTTGAACTCCCTCAACCAATAACTAGGAAAGGGGGTTTTCCATGCTTAGTAGTGGGGATTTTATAAGATAAACCCCAGCTGTATCTTAAATTTTAGGTGAACAAATGAAACATAATTGGAACCCCTCCATTTTTGTTATGTACAACACAGCGGGGAAAGCTTAGCTAGTTTCTAATGGACTTGTCTGCTAGCGAACAGCCTCAAGTTATAGTCATCAGGGCAAGGAAGCTAAAGTTGCTAAGTGTGGGGACCCTATGCTAACAACCTCAGAACAAATGAGTCTTACCCCATGAGCCTTACCAAGAAAGGTTTTGCCAGCCCTGTGAATCTAAAACATTGTGATCCTGAACATGGCTGTGCCAATGTCAACAACTCACCGTCTCTGAGAACTCCATCCACTCCCAACAATGAAGTGGAAAGCATAGAAGGATGTCTGAGTGTCATTTGATGATGTGCTGACAACCCCGTGGTATACCGAAAACAACCCTGTTCACCCAACCAGGAGCCCCCCTTCCCTTCTACTATAAAATGGGGTGATTTAAAATAAAATTCTATGTTTTATAAATTTCTGTGCACTCATATACTTCAGACACACTTGGGTAATGGTTCACACAGTCCAATATTAGTCATCAATAATTACTTATCACTATCTTCTTCATAGACATGGTTGAGAATATGCTCACCCACTCCAAAAAGTTTATCATTTTTAATGAAACCCAATTTAAAACGGAATACCTTTAACTAGATATATGAAGACTTATTGAATAAGTTGTACTAGACCCTGACTAGAACCTAATAGAGAAAAACACACATCATAAACACTCCACTAACTGAAAGTCCAATCTCATTTGTATGCACATAGACACACATCATAAACACTCCACTTAATGGCACTCCAATCTCATTTGCATGCACATGGACAGCACAGACTTACTCAGGTTACACTGTGCATCACGAACTCTTACACTAGCGCTCTGACAGTTTATAAACAGGAAAACAGACTCTGCCACACAGCTACCTTAATACAAACACACAACTTTATTTGTCATTGTTTTTCAGTATTTCTGCTCTGTATTTCTGGAATAATACCTGCATAAATTTGCATATTTTGTTTTCTCTTTCAGACAACCATTAACAGATGCTGAATTTTATCTTAAATGCCCAAGTTAGGGTACAGAAGATTTTCAAGCTAACGGAGAAACACATTAGAAATATAAGTTAATAGGAAGTAGGACATCATATAAAAAACAAGATCCCTGCATGTATTATCATGATTCAAATATAATCTACTGTAATAAGAATAATAAAAGCAGAAAGAAGCATGAGCTGATGCTGAAAGAAGCATAAACTAATGGGCCTGGCTGTTGGCGAACAGCCTCAAGTTATAGTCATCAGGGCAAGGAAGCTGAAGTTGCTATGTGGGGACCCTCTGCTAACAACCTCAGAACAAAGGAGTCTTACCCGTGAGCCTTACCAAGAAAGGTTTTATGCTCTGAGTACCAGAGCTTCTACCAATGGACTGACTACCTCTGTCCAAACTTGACATAAGCCACAGTAATAGCCTGTCCTTTGCAAACAAACCTTCTTAGGATGGGGAAGATCCTGATTCAATTCACAACAAAGATTGCTGTGTGGAATATGTTTCTGAATATGTGTGTGTGTATGTGTGTGTGTGTGTGTGTGTGTGTGTGTGTGTGTGTGTGTGTGTGTGTGGATGTTGACAGAATATATTATCATGCAGCTCATTTTTGCTCCTTCCTATTTTCTGTGTCATTAATTTTTCTATAATAACATTTTCTATGATGATGAAAAACAACACATTATTCCATTAAGAGGAAATTAAATATACCTAAGCAGTCTACCATCATAGACATATTTATAATAATTCCAAAATATGAAATATGGCATTACTGTTGGAAAATGTATATATAAGGTCACAAGACTAAGTAAACACAGAGAGCATCTCAATTAGCATTTGAAAAGAATAGAAATGTCATTAATGGCAAAAATTAGTCTTCAGTACTAACTGTAAATTTTTAGGAAGAAAATTATGCTGACATTTAATAATAGTAAATTGCATATATAAGAATGATAAAGGAACCAGAGTTAAAGGTTCTAATTACAAAAATGTAATATACATATATGATGGTCAGTCTTGAAAATAAATTTGATTGAGTTAAGGAATGTCTAAGACATTAATGAATCGCATTTCTATGTGGTTCTGTGATGCCATTTTAGAGTCATGTGGATTATAAAGGTTCAGTCTTAATGGAAGGGTTAGTATCTTGAGACTCAAAATATGATGCCATTATCAGAATATGGCACAAGGTAAGAAGTACTCCTTAGCTGCAGGCAGTAAAGAGGGTCACCAAGTGTGATTATTGGGGCTATTTGCTGCCCAAACTCTTCTTGTAACTCCTTTTTCCTTCTCTATACTGCGGTCATCATGACATGCACTGCTCTGGTGTACCACACCCTCTCCACTATGGTAAATTATGCTTTCTCCATTATAATGGGCTGACACTTATGAAATAGTAAGCTTAAGCTAAATAATTCATGCCTATAAATTTTCATATTGGATATTTTGGTCAAAGCAAAAAACTAATCAATATGCAAAGTAAGGGATTGGTTAATTAGCTTGATTTAGTCATTTACAACTTAGCCATATAGCAGAACATCAAACTGTGTACCAATATGTGTATAAGTTTTATTAGTTATACCTTAACAAAGATCGGGAGAAGAGAACATTATTGAAAATTTGGGTGCTAGGAAATAGCAAAGGCTTCCTGGAAGACAAAGTGTTGAGAGGGAATTTTGACATTTACTAAACAGTATGAAAACACTCCTTAGGCCACTGTCACAGAGAATGGGCTAAACGTTAACATCCCCTCTAAAGCACCCACTGTAAAGAGAGTGTTGGAGCATAGAGGTTTTATAATAGTAATAGCTAAGAATGAGAAAAGTATACAAGAGACTAAGATTCTGGAGTTTCGTCATGGTCATGTGAGTAAGGAGAAGCCTCATCAGCCAACACAAAGCAGGACAACAACAGGATGTGCTTTCCCAGATCCCAGGAGTTAAAGCACTCTCTACCTCATTGGCAATTCAGAAAGAAAACATATTAGAAAAATAAATAAATTCAAATTGTACTAAAGGGTAAGAGACCCTTCCTGGTCAATGTTCAAGTGTGTCAGTTGTGCAATGTGACATTTCCCTCCACATTCATCTGCTAACAAGAAGTGGCCTATTTTTAAGACTAGCCTTCAGGATTAGCGTTGACCACGAGCAGGCATGAGGACACCATGTCATATATGAAGGGTCCAGAAAAAGTTATCAAATATTGAATTTAAGTTTTCTGCGCTGTACGTACCAACCACATGAGACTCTGTTCAGTGAGCTCACAGCTAGTCTGATAACTTGCATACCTATTTTGCCCAGTAACCTAGCAACCACTATTAACTTTATAGAGATACTCCTGCAACTTAGCAACCACTGGAGGGTAACAACAACCCAAACACTTTCTCTTACAGTGTTGGAGGCTTGAAGTGTGGGATTAAAATGCTGACATGTTCCCTACAACATCCTTAGAGGAGTCTCCTTCTTTGTCCCTAACTCCCCAAAACCCACAAGCAATTGCTCTGCTGGTGACCACATAACTCAAATCTTTGTCTTTGTCTTCATGTGGTCTCCTCTTACTTGCTTCTGTATTTTATTATAAAATTACTAGCCATGTTAGAGTAAAACTCTTTTCTACTCAAACTGACCTCATCTTAACTGAACTGCATTGACTATGTCCCTATTCCACAATGAAGTAACGTTCTGAGGTACTAACATGTCCAACCTATATTTTGGGGTGGAAGATAATTCATCTTGTAACAAAGATATTCACATGTGATAAAAAATGAAGAAAATTTTACAACCCACCTAGACTAAAATAATAACAAAAATAAGTCCTCTTTCTAAACAAAATAAATACAGTAAGGAAATCTTAAAAGAAAAATATAAAAGGTAAAATCAAAGTAAATAGGCATGCATTTTACCCCATGCCTCAGATTTTAAATACCATATTATAGTTGTATAGAAATTTATAAACCTATGTAGTATTCTCAATATATAAAGAAAAATGGTTAAGGTTTATAAAGGGTAGGAAAGAGTGAAAGTAACAGGGCCTAAAGATTTCTATATTCTCCCTCAACTGGTAAAATGCTGGCATCAGTGTACTTCTAATCAATGTATTTATCTTTCACTAAAATACTGTAAAGAAATTTTATCCCAAATTTTTCTAAATGAAAGGGAATCTGAAATGTGTACAATTAGGAGGAAGGAAAGCTGGAAAAAAGTCAGAGAGGGCAACAAAGCCAAGAAGAAGATGGCAGATTGAAGCTTCAGCAAAACAATACATAAGCAATAGAGTAAATGTCAATGGACTAATTAATACCACTAAGATGACAGTCCTGTAGAGTCAGTTAAAGAAACCAGCATCAAGCTGTCCATAAAAGACATCCTCCAAATGCAGTGACATAGTTAGGTTGACAGCAAATGACAGAACTAGATAAACTACACAAAGAATTACATAAATTTAGTAGTAATTTAATAAAACTAAAAATAATATATATGAACAAGAAATTGTTTTGTTTTTAATTAGAAAAGTGAATGTCAGTTTAAAGATAAGTTACATATTCACCATCTATACAATCCCCAGGGACAGATAGGTGAAGGAATGGAATAAAGAACATATAACAATATAGCTTTCAAATTTAGCATTACAAAGATTACAAGGCTATAACCTTCACAAGAAAAACAACTGTCATTTCAGTAATAATAATTTTTGAATGTGGATCCTCGGGGTGTAAAATTAGTCGTCCAATACTCTATTGTTGGACCAACAGATGAAAATGTAGAATAGAGAAAAGGGAGAGAGAGGTGGGAAGGAAGGAAGGAAGGAAGGAAGGAAGGAAGGAAGGAAGGAAGGAAGGAAGGAAGGAAGGAAGGAAGGAAGGAAGGAAAGGTTAGAGGAAGGGCTCCATGTTTTATGGTAACGTGTGTAAACATATCTGTTTTGGACACCCCAGAGCTTCCAAGGAATAAACCACTAACCAAAAAGTATACTTGGATGGATTCATGGCTCCAGATACACATGTAGCAGAGGATTGCCTTATCTGACATCAATGGGAGGGGAAGCCATTGGTCCTGTGGAGGCTTGTTACCCCAGCATAGGGTGATGTTAGAGGGGTGAGGTGGGAGGGGGTAGGTGGGAGGGGAAGCACCCTCTTAAAGGCAAAGGAGAGGGGGAATAGATGGGGGGTTGTGGAAGGGAGAACAGGAAGGGAGACAACATTTGAAATGCAAATAAATAAAATAACCAATTAATTAAAAAAATCTGTTTCATCAGAATTCTATACAAAGAAAAATACTAAGTCAACAATTTCTGTGTCTTTTCACTGAATATCTAATATTGTCTTAGAAGTTTCATTGCTATGTAGGAAAGTATTTACTTCCTTGTATAGGTTCTAGTAGGTCATCCAGGGAATAATAGTCAGGTCAGGAACTCAGGGCGGGGGCTATAGAGGAATGTTGCTTCTTGATTTTCTTGTTCAGCCTTCCTGCCTTCTCTTACCACTCAGGATCATCTGACCAGAGATAGAAATACCCACTGTGACCTGAGTCTATCCACATCAATCATCAGTTAACAAAATGGCCTATAAACTTGCCTACAAGCCAATGAGGCTTTTGTTTGTTTATTTGGTTGGTTGGTTTTTGTTTGTTTGTTTGTTTGTTTGTTTGTTTTTGGTTAAGATACCTTCTTTCTAGGTGACCCTGGCTTGTGTTAAGTTGACCTAAAAGTTAGCCAGCACAAACACATCTTTAAGCCTTGCAAATGAAACAACAACAAAACCTTTAGTGCCCAAGAAAGTGTTATAAAATCCAGAAGAAATATTGCCAATGTTTTTTTCTTTTCCAAGATGTCAGCCATGCTAAGAAAATAACAGTTGCATAAGAATTTACTCTGCAAATGCATTATGGTAACAATTTTTGAATCTTCAAAAACTTAAATGCTGATATAAGAAATGCCTCAAAATTATAAACATAAAGCCAAATACTTTTTTCTCCAAAAACCATTTTCATTTGGAACATATAAAGAAAATTCAAGTCTACCAAGTAGATGTCATAACTACCCATCAAGAAGTGTCGCATCTGGCTCCTGTGAAATGTTTTCATTTATCTTCATAGGATCATGTCCTACATTGATTCTGTGTCTTCTTTATGAGAATTAACTTGATTACACTGTCTTTGATTAATGTTAGGTTGACACTAATTTAATTTTCCAAACATAATGGCCAGCTGACATTGCTTATATCTAAACATCTATTAGGCTAAATTAGCTGACATCAAGCAAAAGTGAAATTTTCCTTCAACGGTAAAGACATACACTGAATACCTTCTCCCACACAAATCCCTTCCATCGAATTGGGGCTTAAAGCTTATGGATGGTGGTGAAGGTGGATTGGTCAACTGGCTCTCGATTGTTAGTTTTCAATTCTTAGTGTAAATCAGACTCATCTCGAGAGTCTCAAAGTAAAAGGTACAGATGTTCAAACTTCATCATCATAGAAACTCTTTCTTTGTAACAGCTTTATTGAGATACATAACACTGCAGAGTCATCCATGTAAAATGTTCGAATCAATTTTAGGATATTCTACTACCTTTATAAAAATTCCAGAATTTAGGACCCTCTTCTTTGCCTCCTCCCATCCCTACAGACACACTGATCTACTGTTGCTATTTGTCTTCCTGTCCTGGACTTGGGATGTAAGTGGAATTACACAATGAGTCACATGTTGTGTTTAGCTCCTTTCACTTAGAACGAACTTCATCATGTTCTATCACAACACTGCCTGGTTCATTTATATTTATAAATGATATGCAATTACAAGCACATACTACATCTTGTTTAGCTTTTTTGTAAGTTTGTGGATAATGGACTATTTCTACTTTTGTCTCTGATGACTGATGTTATCAATCTTTCATATTCAAGTATTTATACAGATATGTATTTCATTTCTCTTAATGTGATATATCGATTGTTAGACTCTCTGAATCATATGGTAATACTGTGTTTAACCGTAGAGCTTAGAAAACCAGATCTTTGAAGTAAAATTTAAAAGGCAATGTTTTTCATACATAAGGGATAATTTTCATATCATACTCTGTTGCTTGTTACAAAAGATGTAATCTTGTCCACTGCTCCCAAACCATCTCTAGAGCTCAAATCTTAGCAAATAACTAATACCAGCTTTGATCGAGAAGCTGACTGGAACCACCAAACATTCCTGGACTATCTTCTCCATTACAATTTGCCAAACAGAATTCAGTCAAAGCAGGTCTTCCCCTATGGTGCTTTGTCCTTCCCATTAGCCAGCTGCTTCCTCATGCATGTCCACATGGGGAACTAAATGCACCATCCATTCTTATCAAGGCCATAGATTTTTCCTTGTCATTTATTTCTAAGAACAGACCTATGGTGGTGTTATTATCTCTACATTACAGGTTAGAAACTCAAGTTCAAAATGCTTAATTTGCACATGGTTTTAAAACACAACAAGTCAAGAGTTGTTTCTAATCCTATTGATTCCCAGCTTATAGTCTTTTCTTCAAATTTTCTTGCCTGTTCATGATAAAACTTCACATGACACATAGCTGAAACCATATAGGAAAGGTCATATTCTTTAAAATCTAAAATCAAAGCTGTACTTTTGTCTACCACTAATCATTCTCATTTATGTATTATGATTCAGGCATCAATACTCTTTGTGTCACTGTGCTTAGCACAGAGCATATAATTACATTTTTGTCCTTTGAAGCAGACACACTGATGAAGGAACCAGATGCTAATCCCAGAAATAAAGCCAGATGCTAAGCCCCAAAATAAAAGCAGAAGCAAATACTGATAAAACTGTGACATGCAAAGTGTCCATTAGAGTAATTTTATTCAGTCTTTAGGTGTGCAATATTATTTCTCTTTGGAACTGTCCCTCCCATAAAACATGAGGTTTGACAAAGGATCTGCCAGTCATAAGAGGCCACATCTCACAAAAAGTGGTGATCCTATCACAGTGAACCACCTACTTATCTGGTCATAGTCAACAAACACTGGAAAGTAGGACAGTGTATTTTCTGCAACCAAGGGAAGATTTATTTGTGTAGTAGAACAGTCAAGCTGAAGATCTCTGCTGAGAATAGTAAGGCATAAAATTCTTTCACAGTATGTCCTCCATTGTGAATCAAAACAGTGCAAAACAAAATCACTCAGGTATACTAATAGCAGCCATCTTCAATATGGCCTTTCCAGATTCCTGCTCCAGCAGAGAAGAGGAGAGGAGAGGAGAGGAGAGGAGAGGAGAGGCACACATACTGCCAAATGTGTATCTCAGAGCATCCAGGCTTCAGGCTTTGGTCAGTGGGAGTCTATGTCTTTGTTGTAAGCAAATTAAAGCTAAGCAAAATAAAGCTATATTAATTCTCCTCTATATATTCACAACATGATTCTTTAGATGACATTTTCTTTCCAGTGTCCAAAACTGAGCTGTCCTATGCCTAGAAATACTTACAGCCACAGTTTTCATCCACTTACCCAAAGGAGGAATCTGTCTGCAAAGAGAACCGGGACACAGTAAGAAACCAAGACTGAGACTGACTTCTGGCAAGTCACAGGCACACCTCAAAGACCAGTAGTACTCCTCTAATAGCTGCTTATAAGGCACAAGGATGTATTCATTTCTGGTAGTTTAACCAATATATAGTTTGGATTACATAACTTGTAATTAATAGTGTTCAAACTAAGTTCAGGCCAAAACTTGCCATCAAGTGAGATAGCAGAAACAATATAATATTGTCTAGAGGATTTACCATTCTCTATCTTACACTTCCCATCCTGTTTTACTTACCTGAGCATAAGGATTATGATGTCCAGCTCAGATGTCCTTATAAAGAGAAAAGGAACTCGTGAACTGAGTGATTAAAGTCACTTCCTGCTCCTCAACAGATGTCCCTTCCTTTTCTTATTTGGTTTCCTGGCTTCTTTGAAGATAAAGGACATGTCATTCTCTGTCTTCACCAACTCTCAACAATGACTATAAAGTTCAATGACTACCCATGGAGTCAGTGATGGATGGGTTAGGTCAGATGGAGGAGAGGTCCAAAGAATAAATGTTCTAATCACAAGAATTGGGCAAGGGAGCTGGGGTCTTGCTGTGAGTTCTAAGCTCAGAGGCAGAATTAATATAGGCCTGTTCCATATGCATTGCATGAGGGGTAACATCCATCCACCCCATATTTCAGCTACACATGAACTCAGTTCCAGATACAGGACTGTCAACAAACACTGGATTACATCCTCTTTCTCCATGCTTCTCCATTTATCTAAAAACAACATCCCATCTGAAGCAGAATACAGCATAGATTTGAGGCATCTAGTAGTAACAATTTATCACTGTCTCTTTCTTACTTTCTTTTTTAACTTTACAAATTAACTGTCAACCAAGCTAACCTTTTCAGCTTAGAAGGCGTACCAGTTTTTTTTTTTTTTTTTTTTTTTTTTTTTTTTTTTTTTTTTTATCAGATTTGGTCCTAAGAGCCCCCAAGAGGATTCAATTTCGGCAAAAGTGACAGGGAGCCACTTTCAGATGCTCAGCATTAGAAAGAGAAATAAAGAGGATTAAATTGTGGTAACTTCTTCTTTTCGAGCAGGTTGTATCATTGGGTGTTTTAAAAGCTTGCCAATGTAAACACCTACATCCATTTCAAAGCATCACATCTATTCATAAAATTGCCCTGCATAAATTTCAGATAAGCCAAATTAGCCATATGTCCTTCACCTGGACCAAAATATAAAGTGTAGAAGGGACTCCATCCTATGTAGATGTGTATATGTCTCTGTGTGTGTGAGCATGAGCATGTGTGTGTGCATACATGTGAGTGTATGTATATGTGTACTAAAGAGGGTTTATATTTTGATTCTCTTAGTAATAAATTATAGGAAACTAGCATGTTTAGTCTATAACAATTGCTTTTAGGTATATTAAATTGGTTATCACATTGCATAGGGTTTGATAACTCAATTCAGTAATAATTAAGTAGTAAATGCTTGCTGCTTTTGCAGAGGACTTAGGTTCAGTTCCAAGTACTTCCTCAATGACTTGAAGACCAGGACTTCTCCTCCAGTTCAGATTATCTGATACCTTCTGAAGCCTCTGTGGGCTCCCACATAACCCAAGCAGGCACACATGTCAATACCTAAAATAATAAATCTAAAAGACAATATACAAGCATTGTGTTTTCTATAGCGAAGTTAAAGGCTTTGAACAAATATGGCCACTCAGTTGCTTATTTATAAATGCCAACATCAAAACCTGGCTTTGTTACCTGAGTGAGTTGATTGCTGACCTAGAATGTAACTGGCAACCTAGAACTCAGGTTTGTGACTTAGCCATCAATGATGTTGAGCATACCTGGGTTAGACACTCTGATATACTATGTTCACATCAGTGAGGTTTCTATATTTTGGATTCCTCACCTGTAAAAATCTATCCAGATTTTATAGACATATTAGTTTCTCTCTGTGTAAGCATTAGAGTGCAAGGTTTACTATATCATTGTTCTCAGTAAGCTTTGTCTATGCCTGCTGCTACATTCCTCATCGCACCAGTGTGCTTTATGAGCAAGGTCATTTGTTTTTTCATGTACCTTGTAGATGCAGAAGAATTTATAAAACAAAACTCTAGGAGTGGCAGCACACGCATACAATCTCAACTCTAATGACAAAGGCAAGAAAATCATTTAAGTCCGAGGCCAGACTGAGTTCCATAGCAAATTCTGGGCCAGCCTGTGCTATGACGCAAGGCCGTCTCTAAAACACACAAACAAAAGAAAACTAAATAGAGAAAGTTTGACTTCAGTGTTATTACTATGTTAATTTGGATGAGTTACCAAGACTTATTGAGCTCCTTGCCTCAAAAATGAAACAGAAATCAGAATCACTATTAGGCAGGGATGCTTTTTCCATCAAATAAGAAAATCCCTCTCTATGCTGTGAGCTTGGCAGACATGAGCACATTTGAATGTGTAACCACCAGACACACACATAAGCAATGTTTCTGCGGCAGGAACTCTGTTCTGGTATGATAGGCGTTCTAGCTCCTGTAGTATCATTCTTAATATTTCAAAAAGGTTTATGGTGCAGTACATTCTCTGAAGCTCTGCCAACCCATGCTGCACTGTCTCCTCTCCTCAGTGTCACTGTCTTGGGGAAGAGAGAGCTCAGAGCTTCTTCTGGGGTAGAGCATGGGATGAGTGAGCAATTATTTGCTGGGCATCAAGTGTGGGTTAAAGCACTCATGGCTATACCCTTCTGAAAAAGGAAGGGAGCCTCTGTTGAATAAATAGCATTACTGGTGCTATTTGGTCATCATCGCAATACTGGTGATGATGCAGTGATGCAGAGACTACTAAGAACATTTCTCAAATGACTGCTAGGGCCATATTCTGTTCTAAGAGCATAGTGACTTTCACATCTAGATTTTTTTTATCATCTTCTTGGACTGATACATGAAGGGCTGCAGCTTCCAGTATCTGAAGAATGGTAGCACAGGAATATGAACTTTGAGCCTAAGATGCAACTGCAAACCTGACCTCTAGCTCCCACCTACACTGTTGCTAAGGCTTGGAAGAGAAACCATATCTCTGCCACAAAACTAGTAGACCACAACCAATTAGATGCCAAGATGCTAGGCTTTGGTGAGGCTTGAGTGGTGATGCATGAGTGGTGAATGGAAGCCACTTGGATATTGTATCCTCACAGGGTCTGATGTTGAGACTCACTCACTTCGAAAGCAATGAGAGTGATCTTAGGCAGGACTTCCAGGGTTTACAATCAGCATCTCCCTCAGAGCCTGTAATGAAGCATGGGCAAACCTAACAAGCCTCAGGAACTCCAAAAGATATGTCTTTTCAAGTGACAAAGACAGAATGAGTAGTGACGAGATGTCTCCAAGGAGTAACATTGCAGCTGTTGAGCAAACTGTAGGAAGCCACGATGCTGCCATTCACAGTCCATGGGCAGGACTACAAACTTCTACCATCCCAATAACATATCGATATTTATATTAATCTCAGAGCAAATAACCTCTCCAGAAGACTGGAAGGATCCCCTCTCTCATTGGGCAGCTCTTTCAGATCAGTAGCCTCTGTTTCAGTGGCCCAGTAGATGACCAAGAAGAAAAAAACAAATCACAGATGTGATGGTGGCCCCCTTTACAGATTTCTCAGAGGAAAATTAAATGTGATTGTCAGAAATTATCACTAATTCTTGTCAATTTTGCCACAACTAAGAGATATTTACCCAACTGCGAGTGACCCAAAGAGGACATTTACAATGTAGGAGATAATCTGGGTATAGGGATGGAAGCTTTAAGCTAAGCCATTTGGTAGGTTAAGAGATCCTGAGGGTTGGTGGTAAGCCTAGCCTACCCAGTGAGTTATAGGCCAGTGAGAAACCCTGCCTGGAAAAATGTGTTGAACTATGCCTGAAGAGACTCATGCATGATTGTTCTCTGGTCTCTAAACAAGTGTGAGCACAGGCGAGAGTGTCAAGCACACACAGGTCACCACTAATTAGGCCCAGGATGACCTATATGAGCCCCTTGTATATTCTCAACGACTAACTAAAGTGGATCTACTCAAATCTGTTACTGTACAGTCTACTCAAGGCTAGGACATGGAATGTTTTCTTGCTTCCAGTCACTGGCTACTAAATATTACAACACAGACTCACAGGGCTACAGTTTAGAGGTTCCCTTCTACCCTCAGTGAAGAGTCACTAGTGTGCTTGTCCCGAGTAGAAATTGATAGGTTATTTCTCTGTCACAGTGAGATGAGCCAATTCAAGCCAGATTACATCATATTAAAGACAAATTTATTTGGAAGCTGCTCTTGAGTGGGGTCACTGGCCCCAAGGATTGAAACCAGGGCACTCGCCATAGGGAGGTGGAACAGGGGGCACACCTAGAGAAGAAAATATGAGAAGGTGGAGGAGGAGGAAGGGGGAGAGGAAACCAAGCAAATATCTGTGTTACTTCTGCTGGAGAAGGGCAGCCCAGTCCCTGGGCTGGAAAGTTCAAGTTTGGAGGTAGGGTATGCCAGGTCGGGAACCGAGGGATGCTGGGAGAACCTGGAGGCCACGTCTGCTTTGATATATAAAATAGATCCAAGAGATTGAAAACAACCAGACATGACTGGCTGTGTCAGGTTCAATGGAGGAGGGTTTCAGCGAGTAAACAAACCGTAAGTTTGGATCCAGTGTATCCCAACAGAAAACTCAACAATCCCATCTGGCATTGTACATATGCTGCTCTTTACCTTTGAGGATACGTCCCGTTTCCAATACTGGCTTAAAATTAGGCCAATTATATGGACAATGAATTTGTCCTGGACAACCACTGGCTACAGGAAGTTGCGGAAGAACCATGCCTATCAACAATGCAAACTTTTTGAGTTTTGTGCTTGTCTTCTGAAACGTGAACACTAGATGGCAGAAGGAACACACAGATTTTTGAAGCTGGTTGGCAAACTGGTCTCCATGTCAACAACTCTAAATCCTAAGATTCCTTATCGTGGCTCAACAAATCAAGTGAGCCACACATGGCTGTACGTTTAAGATTACATTGTTGTTAAGGGTTTGATTATCTTTCACGTTTAGTTCATAACCTTTTAAATTTTTTATTGATATTGCAAAAAAAGTTCTACATTAATTTTCCTAAAAGCAGCATCAGCTAGGTTTCTTTTCTCTTTATGTAGAGTGTTTTATTCTAAAACTAAGGCGTGATAACTGCTTAAACCAGAGATTCCCAACATGTGGGTTGTGACTCCTTTGGATGAGGAGCCAAATGACCCTTTTTCTGGGGACACATAAGACCATCAGAAAACACATGTTTACATTACAATTCATAACTAGCAAAATTACAGTTACGAAGCAGCAACAAAAATTTTATGGTTGGGGGTCACCACATTGTGAAGTAATGTATTAAAGGGTCATAGTATTAGGGAGGCTGGGAACCACTGGTTTAAACAAACCCAAGGGTGAAGATTCTATGGAAACTTCCTGCTATTCCTCCTAATTAAATATGACTTCTAAGGCAATTGCTGCTGGCTCAACAACTACTTGTGAAAATGAACCCTGGGTTCTGTTTATATTGGACTTTAAAGAAATTGATTTGAAGGAGAGCCCTGAAATGAGATTTGGTTGGTCTCTTCACAGTGATGGTCTCAGTAGTCATCGGAAATTGCAGAAATGTTACTGTGGTTTTGAAACTGCCACAAAAGCCACCTCAGTGTGTCATTTCCCAGAAAGGCTTCAGGCAAAGGCATTACGTGGAAGTGCAAATGAAAGGAGACTTGGAAGAAGCCTCAAACAGCCTAGGCCTTGGCTAAATTTAAGCCATAGGAAGAGAGGATGAAAGGCCAGAAAAAAATGAAAATAGCCAGTAGGGCATTCAGACACCCTGCTCCCTCAGGGGAAATGACACCTGGGTATGGCATCGAGCATCCAGCAAGGTCTGAGAAAGTATTAGAATTGGGTGTCATGAGCATCCCCGAGGAGAAGTTCCGAGAAAGCTTTAAGCATCTGCAAGGCACTTAAAGATTAGAAACACATTTAACCAATGCCAGAAATACCTATAAGCACCCACTAAAAGATACTCTACTCTCCCATAATTTATCCAGTTTTGTGGCATCCTATGGAACACCCTCAAGTTTTAAATATAGTAGAAAATAAAGAAATTTGATATAATTTAGCAGTGGAATTTATTTTACCAAATACTCACATAGTAATCATTTATTGTCCTCTGCTTAACATGAAAGTAAAATAAGAACACCCAAGACAAGAGTTTTTATTATTGTTTTTCTTAAGTACATTTGTTTCTCATTTTATTTTGTTTAAATTAAAACATAATGATAGTGTTTCCCTTTTCCTCCCTTCAACCCCTGCCATGCCCCTTAGCCCTACACCATCTCAAATTTAAAACCTCTTTTTCTTTATTGTTGTTTGCTTATATGCATAAATACATAGACAATGCTTGCTGAGTCTGTTTAGTTTTGTTTGTTAGTACAGTTTCATTTGTGTATACAAAACATACTAAGAAAAGAGTACCTTCAGTGGCCACAAGAGGGCATAATCCTCAAACTTAAAAAATTGTACAAGTTCATCACCAAAGCACAGTCATCAATATTTCAGCACAGCCTGTTTCATTCTTGAAGATAATCGTCAAAAGAATTCTAATTGTGTATTTAAAAAAATGGGAACATTATGTCTCAGAATACCATCGAAACAGAAATGCTAGTCACCTGTTCGTCACAGTAGAAACCTAAATGTCATTCAGAGAGAACACAGTCTTGGTAACTTACAACTTAGACGGTGACCTCTGGCAATCACTCAGCTGGAACCATGCTGGCTCTTCATTTGCTTGTGTGTGCCTCAAGTATCTCATGAAGGTGGCTGTGTTTCTTGGCATCTTACTTTCAGCTGTTGTAGGAGAACTCCCTAGACCATGGGGTCTTAATAAGCCTGGCCTTTGAAATCAGGAAACTGATGTGTTAGATTCTAGTGAGAGCCCTTTTATGGACTACAGACTGTTGATTCCTGATGTGCCTCCAAGCAGCAGAACGAGAGGGGGCTGGGGGGCGCTCTTTGAGGTCTCCTTTATAAGTAAACAATTATAGTGATAATTTGTCTCTACCTTCAACTTAAGCTCCCCTCCCCAAATGACCCCAATCTCCATATAACCTCATATTGGGAATTAGACCTTCAATATAAGCACCTGGGAGAGACAAATATTTGAGGCATGGTGTGTGGTTTACTGGTGAATTGAACAGATGGATGTGGTAGAAGAAGAGCAAAGATGGCCCAAAATATGGGAAGGTATACACATTTCCTTTAACAACTGGGCTTATTTCAGAAAGCAAGACCAGAATAAGGTTTGTTGTGTTGTTGTTGTTGTTTGGTTAGTTGTTTTGTTTTGGCAAAAGGATGGACATCTTGTGGCCACAACCTCTAGAGAATGAGACACCCAAGCCCTGCTCAGCCTGATTGAAGGACGTTTACTACTACTTCAGCTAGGTTGCAGGTTGTAACTTGCCTTTACTGCCCTAAGCAATATAAAGTCCATAATGATAACAAATACCCCCAGGCACCCATTATCCTGCAACCCTTCCTGCTTTCCAAAGGTGCTTATTGCTTTCTGACCCTGGAATTTTCTTTTACACTTCCCTTATGTTGTTTTGCTCATTAGCCAGGAGATCCAGGACCACATGAGCCTTCTCTCTCTTCCTCACTCTTTAATTCCCAGTGTCTGGCATTCTACACCTGAAGTGCTTCAAACATATCAAACCTAGAGAGCTGTTAAAAGACATCCTTCCGAATGCTGAAATATGAGAGAGGTTTTGAGAGTCCTTAGGTGTGGACTTAAAAGATGAAGGAAGGAAGGCCACTGTCTGCTGTGTTGAAGCAGAAATCTTTCCTACTGATCAACAAATGCCAGTGAGACTGGACAGAGGGAAGGGTAACCCCCATGATTGCTGCACCTTTAAAATTAATGAGCATAAAGTGGGTTTCTGGGAAAAAATATCTACACCAAATATAAATGGAAATTTATAAATTCAGCATAGAAAGTGTCTATTCTTCTTCAAGGAATATTCTGGCATGAATCCGTTTGGTATTCTTCTTTATATGAAGAGAAGCTTTTTAATAGCAGAGAAAAAAATGAGATACACATTTATAACACAAAAACTAAAGATTGGAAGGAATAAAATAAATGTTACCTGAATTGATCCTCAGTGTAAAAATATTATATTCCATTTAGCCAATCAAAATCTCTCTATACAGGTTGTTCTCCAGGCCTGAGCCCAACCTTACATGGGGCAGAAATGTCAGAACTTCACATAAATTGGAGCATATTAGAGTTTGCTTAAATGTACCATGCACAAATATACACCATATACTCATGAGCTACTTGACAGTTCATTCTTTGATCAAGTGTATTGCATCATGAAAATACATCCAGTAGATAAAATAAATATTTTATTTGTGTGTGTGTGTGTGTGTGTGTGTGTGTGTGTGTGTGTGTGTGTGTATACCTGTATTGTGTAGGTATATAAACCCATGTGTGCAAGGAAATGAGAGGAAGGGTTTGGGTGCCCTGCTCCTTTCTGTCACTGCCTGCTTTACTTTCTTTGGAGAGGGTCTTTCACCACACCTGGCCCTGAAGATGGGCTGGCAGGGGGCAAGCTCCAGCTGTCTTCTGTCATGCACTTCTCTGCCAGCCATTTCTCCACAGCACTGGGTGATAGTGAACATAACTGGATTTTTATATAGGTTCTGATGGTTTGAACTCAGTTCTTCATGCCTATGTACCAAGTGCTATTACATGCTGAGACATTCTGCTATCCCTAGAATGAATTTCTTACAAGGACCTGAGAGGTACGTGGAATTTTTCAAGTTTATGTTATTATAAAAGCATTAGCATTTGCTGGAAACCATATTTTGAATTTTCCATTTGTGACTTTTCTTGATTTAGTCATATGTGGTATACCTCCGTGGTGGTGTCAGGCAGCAGCAGTGGCAACTCACAATTCCCAAGCTGTACAAGGTCCTGATGAGAGGCAACTCAGACCATGTGATACATTGTATTACTAACCTATGATATCCAGTACACTAGAGATAGTAACTGGATTTTTCAGTTGAATATTTTCATCCTAGAATAGACTTATCTAGAGGTAATCCCATTGCAAACTGTAAATGTTGGACATTCAAGGAGTACCTTTATAGGAGTCCTGCAGTCTTAGCCTATGAGGAAGGACCGCAGACCATGACATTATGACAAAACATAAAGTCACTGAGGCCAAAGTTTCTGTTGTTTCTGAAGAAACAACAGTTAACAAGAAAGGATTTGGGAGAGCAGCTGTTAATTTTTTATGATGAGCTCTGTGGAAAGGTTTTATCATCCTTCCTCATATCATTGTGTATGACACCAAAGGGACCAAGGAGTAATGAAGAATTGTACATGTGGAGCTTATTATAGAAGGGGTATTTACAGATTCCCCTACTCTAGTGCATCAAATATATCATGTAGCTGCAATTCTCCTTTCCATTTCCTGCTCTCTTTAAGATGGTACAAGTAGTGGTTTGAATGTGATGTCCCCATAATTTCAGGCACTTCAATACTTGTCAGTTGGAGGCACAATTTGGGCAAGGTCGTACTGGAGGAAGTATGTCACTGGGGTAGGATTTGAGGTTGCAAAGCTTCAAGCCATTATGAATAGAGTATAGTCTCTCTCTTCCTGCTTGTGATTCAAGATGTGAGCTCTTTGCCTCTTCACCAGCAGCTATGCTTTCCTGCCTCTTGCTGCAACCCTTCCGTACCATGTTGGGCTCTGGAATCGCCTAACTAGCACAGTGGACTTTAATGTGTAAAATGTATGTGCATACACCACATACCTGTGTTAACTTCCAATGCTTCAATATTAAGTACAAACTTGTATACATACCCCTGAATGAGATCTATCTGTACTTACGAGATTTGGATATAGCTATTGATTATACTTAAGACTGGAACTAACACTCAAAGCGTTATTCTTTGAAAGTATCATTCAAGTAGTGAGATCAAGAAAAGAGTCTTGGGAACTTTGGAAGCAACTTAGTTTGCAAGTGAAGGGGAGCCCCCTCTCAACAGTTACTGAAATCTTTTAGGTTGTAGAAGATGGCAGCTCCTGCTTTTAATTTCCCCAGAAAGTGTTTAAATGGACTGATTACCAAATACCCAGAATTCATAGAGAGAAAAAAAAAAGCCAGAAAGATATTGTTCTTTATATGATTCCATCCCTTTTTCTCCCTGTACCAAAAAAAAGCTCATATACATCAGCTGACACTACTACCACTTTGAACATGTTCCCATTAAGAAGAACAAACAGAGAGCAAACTCATAAATGTGTTTGGTAAAAAAAGTAAGCAACAGCAGAATTTTCATGAGAAACGTAGAGTTCTGGCTGACAAGAATCAATTTCTAGATAATTAAATTTTCACACCCCTTGGAAAAAAAGAGAGGGACCTATTTTTAAATAAAGTTAAAGACTACTAACAATATTGCGTCTAGTAATTTGGTCTGTCAATACTTTTTCCCCCACACCTGATAAAAATCCCATTCCAATCATATTTGATTGTATTATCAAGGATTTTTAATTAGTTGAGTGTACACTGACATTTTGGTAGAAGAAAAATTGATTTTATATACCAGCCCTGCCTGTAAAAAAGTATCTCTCTAATTTCATCCATTGTATTTTTGGCATAAATAAGGCAAGAGTAGCTCATTTGATGCTTTAAAGATAACCGTTCAGAATACTAAAAAGCGATATTTGCAGTATTCTTTCTAAGCACTGTGCTAGGTGCTTTTTGACAAATGGGATTCCTCAGTATGTACAATCTAATGATAAAATCACTGATACCGTTCCTCTTTTACAGGTGGACTAAATGGTGTCCAGAGAGCTGATAATAATTCCCCAGGCTCTGGGTACCAGTCCATGTCAGAGCAAGGATTGAACCTAAGGATAACGCCAAGCAGTTTGCTCTTATATATGAAGGTATAGCAAAGAACTTCTCCAAGTATTTATTAAAGATTGTACTTTTGATTTTTTTTTATATAAACTTTGACATTGCTACTAGTTTTGTGAATTGAAGAATTAAAAGAAGCCTGACCCCAAGTGCTGGTAGAAAGAGGAGGCTGTGTTGCCAAATCTCTTCTAGTAAGCTGGTGAACTTTTGACTCTAACATAATTTTAAAAGAATAGAAAGTATTTGGTATTTGTGTAACATGCAAGGGGAATTGAAGACTCGATACTGTATGAGGAGCCATTCAAAGACCTCAGCTTCCAGCCCTTGGAAGAGAACTGAAGAACAACTTCTGAATTTGGGAGTTCTGATGATTTACTCTTTGATGGTATTTTCAGACATTAAGGAAAAAGTAAATCCTGCTGGCCCACGCAAAGACATACACAATTGCTCTACCAGCAGTCAGCACAACACACCCCATGGAGGAAACCAGCCTTTTGTGACTCCATTTACCTGAAGCCTAGATCTGTCTCTTCATTTGCATGCTGCCTATGGTTGAGCTTGTCCTTCAGTTTTCTATACTACTTGATCACACTCTTGGTGGCTGGTCTTGTGCTCTGTGTATTCACATGCTGATTTATGCATCCTGAGATCCAGGTACAGTCTGGACAAGTGTGTTGTCATGAATACTGAAGAATCTCCTGTATCAATCAATGTGTTGTAAGGAATATTCCCCAATCATTTCTGATTGCTTACGAGAAAAACTGAAAAGCAAATGACCATGCAGAGGAGACAGAAAAGTCTGGATTTTGGATCCCAGCTAGGGGTCCCAGGAAGAAGACTCCTTTTCCAAAGTTTCAGAGTCTTTTCCTTGTGAGAATCTTTCCTTCATCAGTGATGCAGTCTGTACTCCACACTATGTGGTTTTGTACCAATGGTTTTAGACTACGTTATCAAGATGGCAATGGTGATCAAATTTACACAAACATGGAAGTTCAGAAAGAAGTATTTTCACTATTTATTTGTCCTTTGTTCTTTTGATATTTTTGTGTGTTCCTACTTACAGTGTCACATAGCAGTAGTAGGCCTCACCTTTCTATACAGTTGAGGTTGGTCTTGATCTCCTGATCTTCCTGACTTTGATATCTTGGTCCTGGGATTGCAGGCATGCTCTGCCAAACTCAATTTTGAAATTTTGTCACTTTTTCCTATTTATAGAAGGGCAATACTTCTCAACATTTCAAATGAGAAGTATATTGTAACTGGGTGCCACTTAGTCAAAAATATGGCACAAAATAGTTCAATAGGAAAGCTGTGACCCAGCCATATTCATGAATGTTGGCCACAGAGCAGTTCCTCACCAATTTCATCTTCTAAGAAAAGTGTGTGCAAGGTGCATGCCTAGCAGGATATCCAGAGAGGTAGACAGCTGCTCTGTAACTACTTACTTATATCTCTGAGTGTTAAAGTTCTAATCTGAAACCTTCTCTAGAAACTAATACAAAGAAGTTTCTATCCTTGCTGTGACACTCAGAAGTGGAGATTTCAGGGAAAGACTTGTTTCATTAGGCCTACTCAGTAATCCACTGATAGACTTATGATCCAGTGGAATTATTGGTAAGTAGTAGAAACAATGAGGAAGTAGTGCCAAAATCATTATGGGTGTGTCCTAGTTGGATATAGCCTGATCTGCCTTCCCCTATCCATATCTTCCTATCAATCTAGCTAGCTCTAAGAGATCTCTCTTTTCCTTGTTCACAGACAGTAAGGAGATGGCTTTCACCATGATATTTTCCATCACCAAAGGCCCAGAGGCATTGGAGCCAAGCGACCATAAGCAGCTTCTAAAATCATAAGCCAACCTCTCTTTGTGTGAATTTTCTCAGGCATTTTATTACAACAGGAAAGCTGAAGGACACACTGGTTCTATACTCTCTCCACCATTTGCTTTTGTGTCATTCTTAACTTAGCATAATCGAAAAGAGGTTTCAATATGACATTTAGTATTTCATTATTCTGAGGTCAAAATTTCTTTCTGGACCTTTCTGTACTGTTTATCCCTGTAATTTGGACAAAATTTCTTGACGGTAATCTCCACATAGAGGGCTAGTTTTAGAGCACAAAGAAGGATTGCAACCCCTTTCTGGCCTCTGGTCCAGAAATGGTTTTCTATCTCCTTAAAGTGTCCTTTGATAGGGCATATTAGAACAAATTATTTGGATGAGGGAATGCTCCATTAGTTCAAAACCACTAGAGTCTTTGTGATGTCATTGTACTGGCTAGCTTATACCAACTTGACAGAAGTTAGAGTCATCAGAGAAGATAAGATGGAAGCCTTGATTGAGAAAATGCCTCCAGAAGATCTGACTTTAAGACATTTTTTTTTAAATTAGTGATCAATGCAGGAGGGCCCAGTCCACTGTGGGTGGTACCATCCCTAGGCTGGTGGTCCTGGGTTCTATAAGAAAGAAGGCTGAGTAAGCCATGAAGGGTAATCCAGAGTACAACTGGGCTCCATGGCCTCTGCACCAGCTCCTGCCTCCAGGTTCCTGACCTGCATGAGTTCCCGACCACTCTGCTTTTGCTGATGAACAGTTATTTGGAAATGTGAGTGAGCTAAATCCCTACCTCCCCAAGGTGCTTTGGTCATGGAGTTTTATCACAGCAATCGTAACCTTAACTAAGATAGTGATCAGATGTTTATATTGCTGTTGTTTTTATTGTTTTTACTTTAAATATTCAGACATGCCAAGAGCCTGCTATGATTCACTCGCATTTATTCATACTATAACGTAAAACTTGGCTGAATAATATTTTGGAAATGGGCTCAATCGTTGTTTTCTTTCTTTCTGTAGTCAAAGGAAAAGCACCAAAAATGGAGCAGACCAAATAAATTTACATTGTGACAGCATCAACATTTCAAAGAAAAAAAAATCCCTCAAAAATAAAACAGTGACTACACAACAAAATACGTTTACATGAGGTTTACAATCAAAAGAAATAAACAAAAAATAGTTTGTCCTGAGATAGCAACCCACTCCCCCAAGTATCTGAAATCCCTGTTTCTGATAAACATTTTTCACTTTTGTCACTGCTCCCAAAATGATGTGGAAAGAAATGAGGGAGCTAATAATAAAACAGAGCCTAGGGGAATTGTTGGGGAAATTCAATACTACTTACTTTAATATGGTATTCTTCATAGAAACTCTTTTCCAAAATAAATTGCAGATATATCAGGATGCACTGCAGTGCCAAACAGCATGCTCTATTGTGATGGAGGGCAGGAACCCTCAGGAGTGCCTCGGGTAATGAACCACACTGCAGCTCCTGGAAGGGAGTCTGGTAATAACATTTGCCAATATTTCTCATGAAAATCGCCACTTGCCTCCAATAGTGAACTTGAGGCATTCATTCTCTGAGTTAGGAAATTATCAAGGCAAGATTTTGTGGTTTTGTTTATTTGTTGTTTGTTTGGGATATTTCATTACAAAGCCCTGGTGAGATTTTCTGTCTGTTTTACTGGACACTTGAGGCTTAGAGAATTCAAGGCTTCTGCTTGGATGATTTAACTAGCTCGTAGGAAAAACCATATTCTATGGAATGTTTTCCTGGCTTCAAATCCAAGGCATTTAACCATTATATCTACAGTAGGCTCTACTTTGACTTGACAAACATTTTTACTATTATTATTATTTTAAAAAAATATAACAAGGGAAAGATAAAATCCCTAAAATAGGCAAATATAGAACAGAAAAGAACTGAACATATGAGAGCCACTAATTATGGGATGCCAGCCACTTCCTGTGCTGCTCCAAATAGCTACTTGTGCCTAGGTAAGATGGGGTGTGTGTGTGTGTGGGGGGGGTAAGCAGTAACATGAAGGTTCTTGTGCAAATTGTTCAGGGACTGGCTTAGGGGAATTATGAAGAGAATTAGGGCTCAAGTCATATTGGTTTGGAACACAAGTGATCAGGCATATCATAAAGAGGGGGCTAGGTATCCTTCCTGACACCTCCTGGAACACTGCTGGAAAGATGTCAATGAGAGTGAACTAGCAGACACTGTGCCAGCACCATCCCAAGACAGAGCTGGCCAGAGCCCCACCCCCATGCAGACCCCGAAGTGAGAAAGGGCTCTGAAGTATCACACGCATGGAAGTCATCGAGGAAATAATGAGAGCACATGAATGAAGAACATAGGCACATTTTAAAAAATAATAAGGTAGGTTAGATAGAGGACAGTGAGAGCTAGGGCCTTGATGTTTTCACAGTAAAAACTCTGTGTAGCACAAACAGATGTGTAAGTTACTCGCATTTTTCTTAACCACAGTCTATACAGAAAACAGGACAGAACTCAGTTTTATAAATCAAATCTAAAGTGTAATATGTGTTTGTGGTAGCAAGATATTAAAATGTATGGCTTTATTTAATAATAAATGAGTACATTGATATTTTAATGTTTTGCATTATATTTATTATTTAACATTAGTATTTAGTCTAGTTTTGTGTGTTTTACTTATTAATTCCCCCAAATCTTCAGTAGTCAGTAATGTTATCCGCACTTCAGAAGAAACTAAATCTCATAGTAGCTATTCTTAGGACTCCCTATTGTTGCCTGTTGATGTTAATGGGGGGTGGGGGCACATATAACTTTTTTGTTTGTTTCTCTGAATAAATGACACTACCTATTACATAACCAGACCATGCTCTTTGCATTTCCTTAATGTATGCACTGGCTGAAGAAGGTATGACTATGTTAAGAAGTGTACATTAAAGTAGAAACAGGGCTACGAGTAAAACCACGTATGACACCTGGCCCAGTAAGCCTTCACTGCAGCAATCAGTCATTTATCTTTATCCTCTGTTTGCAGAAGACAAGGGAACTAATAGTGCCTTGTAAATGTTTTTGAATAAAGATTATGACTGAGTGGATGGGGAGAAGGAAAACCCAGTTACTAAGGAATAAGAAGTTGGTTAGACAGCTCATGTGGTAAAGGTGCTTTCTGGGCAAGACTAGTAACTTGAATTTAATCCCTGGAACCCAAGTAAGAGAGGAAACAGACTCCACTAAGTTGTCCTCTGATGTCTACACACATACACGAAATGCATATAACACTTCCATATCACAAGCACACAGGTGCAAACTAATAAGATCTTTTAAACTAAAATTAAAAAGTAGAAAACAACTTTAATTAAATCTAGGAAAAGATATTTTTCATAGTTAATCACATTTTCCACCCAATTTCCACTCTTCACACTTGTGATTCCTGTTCTACTCTTAGGATATGTGGTAATTTGAATATGCTTAGCCCAAGGAGTAGCACTATTTGGAGGGTGGCTGTTTTGGAAAACTGTATCACTCTGGGGTTGGGTTTTGAGTTGCTCTGCCTAGCTGCTGGGAAGACAGTTCTTCTCCTGATTGTCTTTGAAATGAGATGTAGAACTCTGTGCTCTTCCAGCACTGTGCCTGCCTTCACACTGCCATGCTTCCTATCATGATGATAATGAGCCAGACCCAATTAAGTGTTCTTTATAAGAGTTTCCTTGGTCATGGTGTCTCATCACAGGAATGAAAACCCTAACTAAGAGAGGATGCATCCCTACTTGTTCAGAAGAATTCAAATCGACTTTAAAATCATTGGCACTGGCATGTTTTTAAGTGGTTATAAATGACTGGTTAATATAAGAGCATGTGATATTTCAAGTTAGAATTTATACTTCTTAAGCTCTAGTGAACTCTTTGGCTTATCTCAGGTCAAAGTCTTCCCTTGAATTCCTTTTGATAAGATAATTGTAGAGTGATAAATGATTGAATCCAAAAGGGACACTATGTTTCTGCTTCAAGATCTAATGGGGTTGTTCTGTTAATTAGACATAATATTCAACTAACCTTTTTTTTTGGGGGGGGCAGGGTTTCTCTGTGTAGCCCTGGCTGCCCTGGAACTCACTCTGTAGACCAGGCTTTAAGCTAACTTTTAGCAACTTGTTTTAGTCATAATCTCTCTCCCTCAACCCTCATCTGAGAAGCTTCTATTTACAGCAAATGGAAATAAACACTGAGATGAATAACTGGTCAAGATGCAGAGAAAAAGAGAGTGTGAAATGTTCAGCCTTACATGGGACATCTGTATCATACCCAGTCCACTCGGGGATCATTGTGCATCATTGTAAGAACCAGAGGCGATGGATGACTACAAAGAAACTTCTTTAGATACAACAGAACAGTTGCACAAATAAACTAACAAAACCTGTGACACCATTTATCAGATCTGCACAAACTCAATCTAGATAAAATCCTAACATAGAGAAGGACATGAAATTCTACTCCTAGCTGAAGAGTTATTGGCAAATGATGGCTTCTGGAAGTGCCAGTTTTCTTTACAAGTGTCACCCTTGATAGGGTAATCCTGGTCCAGTGGAAAGGCACACAACTAAGACTGTATGAAACACACAAATTGGGCTTGGTGGGTCAGAAAGAGAACATGGTGTTGGATGTGTAGGGAAGAGAGAGTGGGCCTGTGGGAAGGTGGGGAGGGATAAATAGACTCAAAACACATTGTGAAATTCTCCAAGAAGTGTTAAAATTGAGAAAAATATCTAGGACCGCTGAACCTTAGATGAGTCAGTAGAGGAACTATCTATAGAATCAGTGAATGACAGAAGCATCTCTGCAGTCACTCAAGTAAGAGCATCTCACCTTCCAGAGCACTGCCCTGACTGTAACCCAAACACCAGTCTTACTGAGTGTAACAATAAAGTATTTCATTCAAGAGGCTACATCTTGCCAAGTCTCTTCTTTCTTCTGTGTTTAAATAACTCCATATTGAAATGAACCTCTAAGCCAGTTTCTCAGACTCAGTATGGATCTTCTACTGTTCTCATATATCCAAAAGAATTACGTGATTTGTGCTCTGACTAACACCATTAGCAGTTCAAATGGTTGATACAAAAACCAACAACAGCAACAAAAATCCTCCTTGAGAAAAGATCTCAGAAACTGAACTAGATTTTCAATATTTAGAACCTTAAAATTTCTACCTCACTTGCATCCATCTCCTGCCCTCTCTGCCTGCCCTCTCAGTTTCCTCACTGTACCAAACAGTCTCATGTCCCTACGTGACTTGTGCCCTCATCATTTATCCTCTCCCTTGTAAGTTCAAGAAACACATACTTAGTGAAGCTCCCAAATCCATTCCTCATGTTCACAACTGAATTCTTTTCTTTGAAACATTGATTTCACAGTAAAACTAATTATTAAATTATTGAAATCTGTGCCTCTGATCAGAGGTAAAGTTCCAAGAGACTGAAGACAAAAGTGCTTCACTTCTAATACTAAATATCTTACCTGAAGATGGTGACACCAAGCACAGACTGGCAGTTAAACACAGCAATTTTGTTCTGGCTTCATTGCAAAGAGGGAGAGAGCAGCTACAAAATGTGGAGGGTTCCAGAAGTTATTCAGAAGTCAGATAGATGTGGTAATCAATTTATGTGACTTCAGTGCTCTGAACTATCACATACTGAACTTTACATTTGGTGTTTAAAAGCACTAGCAATTCTATGACTATGTATCTGCATAGTTATAAGGAAAAAAGGGAAGCTAAAGCTGTAATGGATTTAAATATGCAACAGCCATTTATTTTACGTGTAAAAAAGGCATGGTTGAATGCCATTGTATCTCAGACAGTGGCTTCATTCTGTCTGTATTGACATGATTTTAAAGTGCCCTGTTTGTCTCAGTCAATCAGACTTGATGAGCTTGGGTGATGTGGGAGTTCTATGCAATTGCTTATATTCAATAGACAAACACAGTGCCTTCACTTAGCTCTTAGAGCTAGTCTGGACCCTCTGACACAATCAGAGGGCACTCTCATTGTTTTTTTTTTTTTTCTTTTAAAATTTTTCACTCGACATCTATTCATAAAATTTAGATGTGTCAGTCACTCAACAAACAACTTGTGAAAAGGAATAAGTCAAAATCTGTCAAATATTTTACCTGCCAAAAAATTAGAGCAAAGGGCTACTTTATACCTGCTAGTTTTAAAACCTACAAACATTAGATGTTTTAAACTTAGTATTATGCTCACATAGTATTGTACTATATAATCATGTGAGTTTCATAAAAGAGTCTAAATAATAGAATTCTGGGATTTGTTAAGTAATCTTTTAATTGCTCGCACCTGCACTTACTTTCCTAAACATACAAGTTCATTCCTTCTGACACCTCTCTCATTCTAGCTGCAGATAAACAATACAGTGAGCTCCATAAAGTAGAGATCTGGGACAGACTTGGAAAGTTTACCTGACAATAAATGCACAAATCTCATTTAATGATGAAGAAAAAGGGAAAAGTTTAGTTTTCTTTCACTAGTTTTGGCAGTCAAAAATCAACCTCTCACCAGATAGATATTTCCCAGCTTACATCATTAAGACAAGTTAACAGATGATACATGGGATTGTAGAATTTTAATATCTATAAGGAATCATCAAGCAAATATATAGAAAGATAAGTTATGGTAAATAAATTCCAGTTCGATAAAGCTAATGTACCCTAGCTGGTAGAAACATATCTACAGTTGTGGTTCATATAACTAGACAGGAAGGACCTCCACCCGAATCTCTATGGTTTCAAACATCACTTGCATTATCTCCGAACTTCTGATAGAGGAAAACTTTCCTCTGGGAGGGAGATTTGTCATGGAAATGGAAGTGGAAAAATACAACCCTTCCAGCCACACCCTATCATTGTTATGTCCCCATGGTCTTGGCTTTCAAAGTCTGGGATTGATTCCAAGTTCAGGAATTTGGTAATAGAGTTACAGATTTATCTCCTTTATAGACTGTCAATAAAATGAAAGCTAAAGCATGGCACCCTATAGACAGGATGAATGTTTTATGGTCCATCTACTAGAACAGCAAGATGTAGAGTGAGGCAGACATTAAACATCCAGTGAGAACAGAGCCTGAAGCACCAACCAATGGACTTGTTTATTGTTGAGGATGCTGATGGATCTGTGTTTGCTTTGGGTGTTGTTTATGTATGAGCATAACTTTACATTTTATTTGTTACATATCGACTATGAGACCAGGCTCAGGTGACCAAGAGAAGAGCATGGTAGCTAGGGTTAATCCACGATTTCTCATGTTGATACTGAAACGGTATGCTATGACTCCCTTCCAAAGAAATGGGGTTTTTCTCCAGATGCTTTTATGGATGCTTTGGGTCAAGACCCTGATATAGCTGTCTCTTGTGAGGCTATGCCGGGGCCTAGCAAACACAGAAGTGGATGCTCACAGTCAGCTATTGGATGGATCACAGGGCCCCCAATGGAGGAGCTAGAGAAAGTACCCAAGGAGCTAAAGGGGTCTGCAACCCTATAGGTGGAACAACAATATGAACTAACCAGTACCTCCCAGAGCTCGTGTCTCTAGCTGCATATTTATCAGAAGATGGCCTAGTCAGCCATCATTGGGAAGAGAGGCCCCTTGGTCTTGCAAACTTAATATGCCTCAGTACAGGGGAACTCCAGGGCCAAGAAGTGGGAGTGGGGGGTGGGGGAGTAAGGGAGAGGGTATGGGGGACTTTTGGGATAGCATTGGAAATATAAATGAAGAAAATACCTAATTAAAAACATTTTTTAAATAAGATAGAGCAAAATGCTTGCTTAAGTAAGGTAACACCTCAGAGGATGCAATGTGGCTCTCCAAGGTTCTTTCAAGACAGACACACCCAATATAGTGTTTATGCCCTGAAAAATACTTTCATTCACTTTCAGTTTTACACTTACATTTTTCATTAATCTCAGCCACTTTTATAGTGCCCCGTGGTTATTATGTTAATGTTACTGGGGCATAAAAAAACAGAAAACTTATATTTTGAAATGTTCCCCAAGTCTATCATAAATTCCTTTCATAAACACTTTACAACTAAATAATATTTACATTATTTCTAGTCATTCTATAAATGTATATAGAAAAGCTGTCAGGTGTTTAGAACTGTGTGCAGCTCAAGTAGACACAGAATAAGTATACAGTAGTGCCTTCTGCCTTCATCTCATGATCAGCTCACATAGACATTGCATTCCTCTGTTTTCTGTTAATAATGATAACAACACATAGTAATTCCTAGTTGTGCTAGCTCACAGTTCTGATCCTTGGTATAGTAGTGTCCTCTCAGTCTCAAAGGTAGCATTGCATATTGCAGAGTGAGAGGCAGATAGCACCAGACAAAACTCACCACACTTGCTTATATAGCAGGCCCACTTCTGAGATAAACCTTTAACCCATTTACCCCCTTATCCAGCACTCTCATAAATGCATTAGTCTATTTTGAGCAAGAAGTCCTGACCACTGACTAAGGGTCATACCTGCTATCATGAAGAGGATTAATTCTCTTACATGAGCTTCAGATGGAACAAACCAAATTCAAATATTGAAAAATAACTCCAAAAAAAAAAAACCCAACACAAAATAAAATTGGCCCACTACTCAGCCTTAACCACCCCAGAATGGAAAAATGAAATTCTAAGCTAATAAGGGGGCTTATAGTTAATAAAAACCATTTGCCCCCATGCACAGAATGTGATGCTTTGTAATAAGGGACACTGTGAATGAAGCTGTTCACTCCTGGAAAGAAACACTGTCTGCCAAATTACTTACCAATTAGAACAGCAGCGGTATGGAGAGTTGGAATGTTGCAGGTCCAGAGGCTAATTATTTCTCTTGAGATAGATTTAAGCCTGTAAATAACCATTTCTTTCCCACCTCTCTGTCGGATTTACTACCCCAGGTCTAATAGATTAAAAACTGTTTTAAAAAAAAATAACTTCTCAGACTATGAGCTTCCAGCAGTCCAAAAGCTCAAAATGTCGTCCAAAACACCTGAAGTCTAGAGAAGAGCGCCCCTCACTCGTTATAAGTGTCTCTTGCATGGACCTACTAAAGTATTTTAAACCTTGATATGTGACTTTCTTTGCTCTATAAAACTACAAAAATTCATGAGTCTGCTTTTAAGCCTGTGCTTTGCGATAACTGAAATCTCTATTCACAGGCTGTAGTTGTCTGTTTGTTTGTTTTTCGAGACAGGGTTTCTCTGTATAGCCCTGGCTGTCCTGGAACTCACTTTGTAGACCAGGCTGGCCTCAGACTCAGAAATCTGCCTGCCTCTGCCTCCCACGTGCTGGGATTAAAGGCATGCGCCACCACTGCCCGGCTACACAGGCTGTAGTTAATGGCTCCAGAATAAACTATCTCTTATTCTCTTTAACAAGAAAAACAGTTCTGTCTCACAGCCCTCTCCAGCTCCTCTCTCTGTGCATCTGATCACTATCCTCCATTCCTCTCCTCTCACCCCCTCTCCCACCCAGATTCCTCATCCATCCACTCCTGATGTCTATTTTATTTCCCCTTCTGAGTGAAATTCAAACATCCTCCCTTAGTCCCTCCTTATTACTTAGTTTCTTTGTGTCTGTGGATTATAGCACAGACATCCTGTACCTTATGCACAGTGATGTCTTCAGGTCCACTAACAACTAGAGCATGGACTGATTCTGACTCTGTTGCCTGCCACTTGATCCCCTTCCCTTAGCTGGACTGCTTTGTTGGGCCTCAGTGGGAGAGGATGTGCCTTGATGTCCCAGGGTGGATTGGTATACAAGGGAGGCTCCTTTCTCTGAGGAGAATAGAAGGTGGTAAAGGAGGGAGGGGCTTGTGAGGGTGGGACTGGGAAGAGAGGAGGGAGAGGGGTCGAGGACAGGATGTAAAATGAATAAGTAGACAAATCAATGAAAACAGAATAAGAAGATTAAAAAATATTGGATATTTATGGCAAATGTAATCTAATATGGAAAATATGCATCTGTGAACATTAGAAGCCCAAGCTCTTGCTGTAACTAATTAACATTATCAACGTGAAAGCAGTGCTGTCTAAGCATATGGTCTCTGAGTCTCTGAAAGAATAAGGGATCACTAATTCTATTTATATCTGTAAATCATAAAAAAAAATATTTCCATGAAAACAGTAAGATACCCACTGTCAATCAATGAATAACTCAATGTACTAAAACCATATGAGAAATTCTCAAAGAACATGTCAGTAAACAATGACTCTAAGTTGATGACAACATTAAATATGTGTCCTGACATTGCTAGGTTAGCTACAAGGCTCCTCCTGTAGCTAACTGAGGGGGGGTAGTCTTCATTAGTCAGGGATTCTGTTAAGAGAACAAACTTTCTTACCTTTCCAATTCTCCATGTGCATCAAACTAATTGCATCTACAAGCTGTTCATTGAAATGAAAAGTGCTCCATGATATATTTTCAATAAAGGGCAAACAGCAACTTGGAGGCTTGCCTCCACACTGCTAGTATAAATAAGATGTTTGCATGCAGAATGTTACAGAAAGCATAGGGAAAACCTTAGAAAATAAATACTATTTTACTACTGGGATTGCATTGAATATAATTACCTAAAGTAATCACAGCACAAAAATATTAAGATTTTAACTCAGTTCACATATATGCATTTATTTAATTAAACTAAAATTATTTCACTAGAATATATTGTTGGCAAGGGAAAAATGGGATTATAAGTGTTTTCAACATCTGACACGTAGTTTTAATGTTGTTATGTCCAGCCTCAAAGAGGATGCTGAATAAATCTCTCCTCTTTCCCAGCTTTCACAGATATTTACCCATGAAATAGATCTATAAGGCCAATTTAACTGGAAATATTTGAAATTTGGAATTCCCTCCAAAATTTATTCCCTTTTAAGAGTATTATTTCTGTAGCTACCCATCCATAATGTGGGGATGGCTTCCTATTTTCTCCAGGAGACTACTCTGAAAGAACAGTGGCACAACATAAGACCTGCTAGAAGTTTCCAGGACAGAACTACTCGGAGAAGAACCTCTCCAAGCAGGGGAATTGCTGATGTGCCAAATCATGCTTCATAGCTCCAAGATTCTGAGATGTATGCTCCTTGGTAGCATAATAGGATAAGTTCTTTTGGGTCTGAGATGATATTGAGATGTGTCAACTTGATTGGGTAAAGAGCTACGCAGATTTCTGGTACTCCTGGAAGAGTACTTCCAGAAGACATTAACATTAGAATTGGTAGATATGAATGTCTACCAAAGAATAGGAGCAAAATGTATCTTCTGGATATGCCATGTGCACCACCTTACACATGAACTCACAGTACCTGTGGCTGCCCAATAAAGAGAAAGTCACAGCACAGGTTTGGGATGGATTTATCAGTACCTAACCCTACCTCAGGAAATATGAATTGATAGTTTCTGTTTGAAAGTCAATTTTCTGCAAGGTTGTAGTTCCAATTGATGAGCCCATATCCAGGAGTGTAGAGACAGCACAATTGGAATTGACAGGTTATTAATTTTTTGAAATACATTTGACTTGGTGATCTGATAAGGAGGTAGAAGTAGATTTGGGAGAAGGTAAAGGAAGGAGTCATGTATGAATATCTTAAACTCATCATTTGAAATTTTCAAAGAAATAATGGAATGTTTCTTAAATGAAGGTGCACTGTTATGAATTGGGGTGGGCATAATCTAATTCACTGAGAAAACAAATCACACTCAGAAGTGAAGAACAAAATCATTCTTTTTTTTTTTCTTTTTTGAGCTGGAGCTTCCATCTTTATGTTCATAGACATCAAAACTCATGGTTGTTAACAGTCAGACTGGAACTAATACTGCTGGCAGGGAAGCCCAAATCCATCCTGATTCTTAAGCCTTGAACCCAACTGCACCATTTTTAAAATGCTCCTGATAGAATTTCTTAGCATCTCCTAGTGTGTGAGTTAAACTCCTTTGGATTTGCTCCCCTGAAGTACCATGAGTAACATATATAGGTTCACTGACAACATTTTGGATCTAGGCCTTTGGCCTTCCCAGACTTGCTCATCCATTTTTGCTCAGTAGTTATCTAATGGATCACATGATATACAAAACTCAGGTTAATTCAAAAAGCAAGGAACTCATAAAGAACAGCCCTCATAGTTTTCGAGGTTGTCAACTGAGCTATTTCTTTAAAGCAAAGAAAGAAGTCTTTTATTCTTAATTGTTTGACTGTTGTGATGCTGGTGATCTGGAAAGGGCTACAAGCACATGGAGAAAGCACTCAATCCTCTGCTATATCCATAAGACATTGTCTGCTTATTATTTCAGCTTACAAACAAAATATCTTTCAAAACAAAACCTAAACTTCTATAACCTCAGCCCTAAGTCCAGTCTGTAGAGCATCTCTGATGCTTCAGATTAATATTAGACTTTTAAGATTTGAAAAGGAATTAATGAGACCCAGACCCTGCCAGTTTGCAGATCAAGTCTCAGAGGGAAATGAAGAATTAATTAAAGCATTATGAAGGCCATATAATTGAAAGTGCTTAAAACATGTGTCATTTTAAATGGCAAGGCAGATGATCACAGTATTTTATAACTGGACACCTACAGTCACAGGTCATATAGTTCACTGTGTGGATCAGGATTACACTTCATGGACAAAAAGTAGGGTTGGCATGAACATGACAATGAGTGGAATGGTACTAATATATCTCTGCATGTGATAGCCTGAGAAACTATCCTGTCAGTGTCTCATCATCCTTCGGCAGACAAGCCAAGAATCAAAACGACTAAGTGAGGTTATCAAAGTCACATTAGGAGTTGCTAGGAATACTGGGGTGAAAATATGCATGACTCTAATTTAATCTTCACTTACATCTTAGAGTTCTAATCACTATTTTCAAACTAAAGGGGCACTACATTGTTGCATAGCATATGATTCTTCTTAGGCATGTCTCAATATGAAAATCCAAGTAGGGTGTAATATCCTGTTATAGTGGAGGGTACAAAACCTCACCTGGAAACTATTACCCTCAAAATGAAAAAATTTAACTCTACCAACTTCTAGGCAGGCAACTTTGGTCACACCACACGCTCTTTCTCAAATCCATACTCTACCAAACTTGTAGGGCTGTACATGCTTAAATATGTGTAAGGAGAAGCAACAGATAAACCATGCCTCATGTGATATATTCTCCTTATTAATTCACTCATTTATCTAAGAAATGGTATGAGATATACCTCACTAGGTATGCAGAGACCTTTGAAACATCTGTCTGGATGACTCCCATATCAACACCCAAGTAGTTAGATTGTCTACTTTGAAATGCAGTTACTTAGCCATCTATGTCTCCATCAGTGAGGAAAATAAGAATAGACACTGAGGAAAGTCAAATGTGCTACTACAGAGCAGGGATCTTGAGTCAAAATGAGACTTCTAGGACTGTTGTAATGAATAACTATGGCTATGTATTAAAAAGCTCTTCTCATAATGAGTTACATGTCAGTGTTGGTTAATAAGATGGCCTCCATCTCCACCATCACCACCAACACAAGTACAATCACAGCTAGCCATGGAGGAACTATTTCTCAAAGAAATGGAATCTTCAGAACTTCCAAATCAGTTTAAAGGAGAAAAAAGATGACCCTACGCTTTGCCATATGTAGCTACAAATGCAAACCATGCCAGGTTAACTACTTCTGTGCTTTGCCACCATTTGATAAAAGCTTGATGCAAGGTATTATGTTTAGGAAGCTAGTCCCCATCCTTGTGAAGGTACTGCCTGTGAAATATTATTACAGAATACTTGTAAGTGAGAACCAGGGTTCATGGAGTCTCTTATTTACATACCACGCATTATCTTCCCCCTACTAAGGAGCTTCAGGCCATCTGGCACATCTAGCTACCAGCTGGTAAGAGCTAAGAAATATTCTGCAACTATAAGAAGTAACTAGATTTTTCTATATGGATGACTTATAGGTTTTTTTTTCCATTTACAAACATTTTAAATGAAGTTTCATCATTGTGGCAGGTGATTGATTTCAATAATGGTAAATCTCATAGCCACATCACCACCCCTTCATGGGGGGTGACATGTTTCCATTATTAAAACTACTGTTAAAGAGAACAGTTGTATGTTTTTGCCTTCATCTAAAACCAGACCCAGAATTATGATCTCATTTCTGAAAGCAACTGTAACTGAATCACCTTTGTGTTCATAAGTTATCATGGCATAAGCAGATGTGTGAACACCACACGCATCCTTTCCCCTTAATTCACAGTGAATAGTAATTCCACAGAAAGCATGCTTTCACCACAGTACAGTTAATTCTTTCTAGCTAGCATGGCAAATTATTTCAAATGTCTGTGGACATTTGGTAAAATATCAGCTATTCCACAGCTGAACTGTAGCACAGTTCATCTTTGTCAGGAACACCATCAAAAGGAGTAGAGAACTGGGAGTGCAGATCAATGTGGAAGACTCTACCACCAAATACAATATCGACAGAAAAGATGATCCTAGGACCATGGGGAAGCTTCCAACCCTAGTTCTGGTCTTAAATTCTACAACTCATCAGGAACACTTGATCAGATTTCCCGGGGAATCTGTCTTGTTCTGTCTCCTAGCACCCACATTGGTACCCCCATACACACACCAAGCCCGTCAAACATAAAGTCCTGTACCAATTGTTCACTTTCTTGCTATCCCTCCAAACAAGGGTTGTATTTTATAATTGACAATTTTTTCCCTAAAACATAAAACACTCTTATGATTAATTCAAAACTCTACCTTTACTTGCTTCCAGACAAAAATATTCAATAATGTTTACATATTGCTAAATTCCTAGAGATTGAGTGTTTATACTTCATATAAATACAACTAGAATGTAAATACAACTAGATACCTATCTTTAGGTTGTATATCTGTGGTGGATTCAAACAAGTGAGGATCGTAATACATTTTTGTTGTTGATGGGCATTTTATATGTGTATGTGTGTGTATGTGTTGTTCAATATGATAAGACTAGCTTAAATGGCTTTCAAATCAATAAAATAAAACTAATAATTCATCTAAGCAGTCATATCCACCCACTTTTAAATAGCCAATGCTCAGTGTGAATAATGTCTACTACACTAAGTGACTCAAGCATATAGTATTTCCATAACAGAAACTTCTTTCAGATGCTGTTGTGGTAGATGATACTGGAATGAATGTTTTCTGAATTTTAAAGTACTTCTGTATTTGAAAATTTTTATTACTTTAGAAAATGGTTATGAAAACCCATTAACTTTTATCAAACCAAAGACCAAAATAAAAACAAAACTGTATTAAGATGTCACAGACTTTTTCCTGGAGAAACAAAGAAAAGTCTATTCATTCTCAATAATAATAATAATATAAAAAAGCCACTGACATAAAAGGGGAGACCCTTGTCAAGTCCACTTTGTGGGGTAATAAATGTACTGACTTTCTATGAAGGAATATGAGGTGGGGGCTCCAAAACCTCACCACTCCTGCCTTGTCAACTCATGGGAAGCTATACTATTGGAAATTCCCTCTCTTAGCTGGTTAATTCTTTGGCTTATGTAATCCAGGGGAAGAAAGTCACCACTTACTACTGGAAGGCACAGTATCCTAGGATCTCATGCAGGTGATTAGGCAACTCTGAGTCAAGACAGAAATGTTCTCAACCCAGAGAAAGTAAACTGAGCTATGCAGATACACAATTAGATAAAACTAGTGAAAAAGGTCATCTGGCAAGTCAATTTAGAATCATCCCTCCTTTTGTTCCCTTGTATACTATCTTCTGGGTTTACAATTCCATACTTGGTTATTTCTTTGCTTGTTGTCTATATCCTGTGTCTGACACTATATCTGGTGAGTGTGTGGGCCACACTTTTACTTCTCTCCATTGACCCAGGGTCAATTATGGTGACAGTTACATATATAATACAATTATCAGTGAAGGAAAGAAACAAAATCTCAGATATGTACACAATAAACTGCACATGAGAAAACACATGATATTTATGTTGAACTTGGTGTATTTACTGCAGTTTTTATTTTAAAGAATTTTAACTTAACATAGTTTTGTAATTGTGTTCATGAAGAAGGAGGCAGGAGAAGGGAGTGGGAGAAAAGAGAGAGAGAATTAATGAAAATATGAACATTAAGAATATTAAGACTGACATACCTTCCTTGTGAATAATTTTTAAAAATATCTCCAATTAAAACAAATTTTTATTCTATTAATTTGGGTTTACTAGGAACTCCTTAAAAATAAGATAGGAATAGGTTTTATTTTAGGATTTTATTTTCTATGGGTAGTTCATGTCAAACGGCTATAGAAATAAAATGGATGCAAGGGAATATTAGAATTAACATTAAAATATAAAATATAGATGCATACATTGTTATAACTTTGATGTCCTATACAACCAGACCTCACTATTAGACTATACCAAAATTGGTGTGTTGTATTGCTATTGGACCACACTGCAAATTAGGGCCTATGATGGTTATATTAGCACATCTATGGAGTGTTTACCTGTCAATATCCTCCAAACCCTTCAGTGTAACAACTACCTAGATTGTATTTTCACTAGTTAGAGAGGAGTAGGATGCATTAGTGTTCATACAAACATCGGGCCATTTTTATAAGAGACTTGAGCATCTGTGAATCAGCTATTGAGAGGGTACAGACCCTGGAACCAATTCCTAAGGTCACAGAAGGACAGATGTATATGCGGACCACTACAGAGAACTGGTTTATATGCAAGCAGCCAATCTTCTGTGGAAATTGGCCAATTGTATGTGCACAGATTTAGAAAAGCATTCGAGTTCTGTAAGATCATCATAATTCAAAGTACTCAGTTCACTTGATCAATAAGTACAAACCATCACCAGAGTGGCAGGAAATTCTGCTGCCTTTATCATTTTAGTTCATAAAGTCATGTCTTGACCTTAATCTACAGTAATTTTAGAAATGGAATGTGCTTTCAGTGGTTCTTGTGACTTGTTTATTTTGCTGTGTTGATAATTTCACATTTGCATCATAATTGGATCTTCTAAGTTCTTTGACATTTCAGTTGGCTTTAGTAATCATTAAAGTTTTTCCTCTTTAGTCTAAATTTGGGTCATGCTCACAGGGCCGCTCATGTGCAAACAAGCCCATCAGAAATAACTAATCTCTACACGATAGACCTGATGTGCATTTTTTGACACTTGGGTTGCAGAACCCTTGTTGCTGTAATGTTGTTACATAGAGGACCCCTAAACATCATTAGGCCATTCACCTTGGGGGAATATGTGTTCCCAAACTGCTCTACATCAATCAAACTGATGACTTCACTACTATATGATGGTGGAGTTCTCTTGATTTACATTTTCCAATAAAAGTTTCTAATATAGTACTTTTAAACGACTAATGCTCGATATCTATATGCCACAGACAGAAGAAACTGATATTGAAGTGGCTAGATAGTCCAGGCAAGTAATGTTATTTTGGCAAGTTCTAATGTGTCTTGTTGCATCTGTGACTTGGTGTTTAAAGCAGAGAGAGAATGCTTCTTTCAATTCTAATCTCTTTCTTCTTCCCTTCAGAGGGGACATTGGGTCTAAATAATTGTCTTGACCCATATTTACACTGTCACTAAATCTTCCACAAAATAAAATAAAAGATTGGCTATTATATGAAGTAGAAAGATGTCAGAACTATTCTCCTTAAAAAGAAATTAAATCTTAAACAAATAAAACAAAGAAACCATTACCCATGGTTTAAACTAAGAAGGATTTTGTGTTTTTTAGAACTTTGGATAGTAACTAGGGTTTAATATTATATAATATCTTTAAATTATTTAGAAAAATTGACACGAGGATCAACTTTTCAATAGAGTTAAAAGATAGTTATAAATATAAAAGCCTTCATTTCTCTATTTCCTATGATTTGTCACATCTCTACCCTTACCTAGCACTAAGTAGGCTTTCAATATGGATGAGGTAGGTAATTCAAACAGGTACTTGAGGCCTCAGCAGTTAATCAACATGAGTTTGTCTTTTGTATAAAGCCCTTACATAAAACATTTAAATGTATATTTAAACTCAATTCCTTAAGCTTCTTTTAATATTTTAGAACAAGCCAATTTTATCGAACTAATAAAAACTATGATTTCTTCTGGAGTGATGACATCTTATTTCTTGGTTTCTTGTTTGCTTATTTTTGAGCAATTTCATTATCTGATGTCTAATTGTGGTTTTCTTCATGTTTCTTTTATTTTTATTTTTTGTATTTCTCTTTTATTCCATTTTTTATTAGGTATTTAGCTCATTTACATTTCCAATGCTATACCAAAAGTCCCCCATAACCCCCCCCCCACTCCCCTACCCACCCACTCCCCCTTTTTGGCCCTGGCATTCCCCTGTACTGGGGCATATAAAGTTTGCAAGTCCAATGGGCCTCTCTTTGCAGTGATGGCCGACTAGGCCATCTTTTGATACATATGCAGCTAGAGAAAAGAGCTCCGGGGTACTGCTTAGTTCATATTGTTGTTCCACCTATAGGGTTGCAGTTCCCTTTAGTACCTTGGGTGCTTTCTCTAGTTCCTCCATTGGGGGCCCTGTGGTCCATTCAATAGCTGACTGTGAGCATCCACTTCTGTGTTTGCTAGGCCCTGGCATAGTCTCACAAGAGACAGCTATATCTGGGTCCTTTCAGCAAAATCTTGCTAGTGTATACAATGGTGTCAGCGTTTGGAAGCTGATCATGGGATGGATCTCTGGATATGGCAATCACTAGATGGTCCATCCTTTCGTCACACTTCCAGATTTTGTCTCTGTAACTCCTTCCGCGGGTGTTTTGTTTCCTATTCTAAGAAGGGGCAAAGTGTCCTCACTTTGGGCTTCATTCTCTTGAGTTTAATGTGTTTAGCAAATTATATCTTATATCTTGGGTATCCTAAGTTTCTGGGCTAATATCCACTTATCAGTGAGTACATATTGTGAGAGTTCCTTTGTGATTGGGTTACCTCACTCAGGATGATGCCCTCCAGGTCCATCCATTTGCCTAGGAATTTCATAAATTCATTCTTTTTAATAGCTGAGTAGTACTCCATTGTGTAAATGTACCACATTTTCTGTATCCATTCCTCTGTTGAGGGGCATCTGGGTTCTTTCCAGCTTCTGGATATTATAAATAAGGCTGCTATGAACATAGTGGAGCATGTGTCCTTCTTATCGGTTGGGTCATCTTCTGGATATATGCCCAGAAGAGGTATTGCTGGATCTTCCGGTAGTACTATGTCCAATTTTCTGAGGAACCGCCAGACTGATTTCCAGAGTGGTTGTACAAGCTTGCAATCCCACCAACAATGGAGGAGTGTTCCCCTTTCTCCACATCCTCGCCAGCATCTGCTGTCACCTGAATTTTTCATCTTAGCCATTCTGACTGGTGTGAGGTGGAATCTCAGGGTTGTTTTGATTTGCATTTCCCTGATGATTAAAGATGTTGAACATTTTTTCAGGTGCTTCTCTGCCATTCGATATTCCTCGGGTGAGAAATCTTTGTTCGTTCTGAGCCCCATTTTTTAATGGGGATATTTGATTTTATGGAGTCTACCTTCTTGAGTTCTTTATATATATTGGATATTAGTCCCCTGTCCGATTTGGGATAGGTAAAGATCCTTTCCCAATCTGTTGGTGGTCTTTTTGTCTTGTTGACGGTGTCTTTTGCCTTGCAGAAGCTTTGCAATTTTATGAGGTCCCATTTATCGATTCTTGATCTTACAGCACAAGCCATTGCTGTTCTATTCAGGAATTTTCCCCCTGTACCCATATCTTCGAGGCTTTTCCCTACTTTCTCCTCTATAAGTTTCAGTGTCTCTGGTTTTATGTGGAGATCCTTAATCCACTTAGATTTGACCTTAGTACAAGGAGATAGAACTGGATCAATTCAAAATCTTCTACATGATAACAGCCAGCTGTGCCAGCACCATTTGTTGAAAATGCTGTCTTTTTTCCACTTGATGGTTTTAGCTACCTTGTCAAAGATCAAGTGACCATAGGTGTGTGGATTCATCTCTGGGTCTTCAATTTTGGTCCATTGGTCTACTTGTCTGTTTCTATACCAGTACCATGCAGTTTTTATCACAATTGCTCTGTAGTACATTTTTAGGTCGGGCATGGTGATTCCACCAGAGTTCTTTTATCCTTGAGAAGAGTTTTTGCTATCCTAGGTTTTTTGTTATTCCAGATGAATCTGCCGATTGCCCTTTCTAATTCGTTGAAGAATTGAGTTGGAATTTTAATGGGGATTGCATTGAATCTGTAGATTGCTTTTGGCAAGATAGCCAATTTTACTATATTGATCCTGCTGATCCATGAGCATGGGAGATCTTTCCATCTTCTGAGATCTTCTTTAATTTCATTCTTCAGAGACTTGAAGTTCTTGTCATAGAGATCTTTCACTTCCTTAGTTAGAGTCACGCCTAGGTATTTTATAATATTTGTGGCTATTGAGAAGGGTGTTGTTTCCCTAATTTCTTTCTCAGCCTGTTTGTCCTTTGTGTAGAGAAAGGCCATTGACTTGTTTGAGTTAATTTTATATCAAGCTGCTTCACTGAAGCTGTTTATCAGGCTTAGGAGTTCTCTGGTGGAATTTTTAGGGTCACTTATATATACTATCATATCATCTGCAAAAAGTGATAATTTGACTTCTTCCTTTCCAATTTGTATCCCCTTGATCTCCTTTTGTTGTCTAATTGCTCTGGCTAGGACTTCAAGTACAATGTCGAATAGGTAGGGAGAGAGTGGACAGCCTTGTCTGGTCCCTGATTTTAGTGGGATTGCTTCAAGCTTCTCACCATTTACTTTGATGCTGGCTACTGGTTTGCTGTAGATTGCTTTTATCATGTTTAGGTATGGGCCTTGAATTCCTGATCTTTCCAAGACTTTTATTATGAATGGGTGTTGGATTTTGTCAAATGCTTTCTCAGCATCTAACGAGATGATCATGTAGTTTTTGTCTTTGAGTTTGTTTATATACTGGATTACGTTGATGGATTTCCGTATATTGAACCATCCCTGCATCCCTGGGATGAAATCTACTTGGTCAGGATGGATGATTGTTTTGATGTGTTCTTGGATTCGGTTAGCAAGAACTTTATTGAGGATTTTTGCATCAATATTCATAAGGGATATTGGTCTGAAGTTCTCTGTCTTTGTGGGGTCTTTTTGTGGTTTAGGTATCAGAGTAATTGTGGCTTCATAGAATGAGTTGGGTAGAGTACCTTATGTTTCTAGTTTGTGGAATAGTTTGTGAAGAACTGGGATTAGATCTTCTTTGAAGGTCTGATAGAACTCTGCACTAAACCCATCTGGTCCTGGGCTTTTTTTGGTTGGGAGACTATTAATGACTGCCTCTATTTCTTTGGGGGATATCGGGCTGTTTAGATCATTAACCTGATCTTGATTCAATTTTGGTACCTGGTATCTGTCTAGAAACTTCTCCATTTCATCCAGGTTCTTCAGTTTTGTTGAGTATAGCCTTTTGTAGAAGGATCTGATGGTGTTTTGGATTTCTTCAGGATCTGTTGTTATGTCTCCCTTTTCATTTCTGATTTTGTTAATTAGAATGCTTTCCCTGTGCCCTCTAGTGAGTCTGGCTAATGGTTTGTCTATCTTGTTGATTTTCTCAAAGAACCAGCTCTTCAATTGGTTGATTCTCTGAATAGTTCTTCTTGTTTCCACTTGGTTGATTTCGCCCCTGAGTTTGCTTATTTCCTGCCATCTACTCCTCTTCTACTGAGGTTTACATGTGGTTTTATATACTCAAAGTTTGTGACTTCAAGTTGCTCAGCAGAGTGCTGTTGAAAGGTGTGACATAAAGCAAGGGATGGTCCTTAACCCACCCTTTTATAATAGTTTTCCCAACTGGAACTGTCATTGATATCTGACACAAATGTAATTCAAGACAAAATGGTAAAGCTAGTGTCTACAAAATAAAATACAGGCTGCAATGGAGTTACTTCCAAATTATCATGTAAGCAAACTCTACATCAGTTCAATAAAGCAAGCATTGGCTGCATCAGGATTATATATTTGATTCAGGAGCATGCACATGACATGGTGTTATTTTTATATAAGACATATGAAGGAACAAATCATATTTTCAACTTTCATTATGCTTTCTGAACACTAAATGACAAAGAGCACCCTGGGAATCTGTTCTTAAATGATAATAGAACTGTTTCATTAGTCTGTCTCCAGAAACAGAGCACCTCACAAGTATACCTAGAATTTCCTACCAGTGTTTGCACGAAGAGCTTCTTTCCTTTGAGATTTATTAAGGACAAATCCTGAGTCGCAACCCAATAATCAAACAAGCAGATAGAGCTGCAGGATCTTAAGCCTACTCTGCTCTTCAGATTCCCTCAGGGTATTATCAGGAAACAAATGTAGCTCCCGAAAGCTTTTTCCACCTAAATTCAGCTCTTTTACTTTTTAAACCATATGCTCACCTAGGATGACACACGGTTTTCTTAGAATTGCAACGAAGAGGTTTAAAAGTGGTAGTGGTGACCTCCTGGGAAGTCGTTTTACCTATATTTAATGAGATATAAGTCAAATATATAAGAGACTGTGTAAGAAAATTGTTGTTAAAATATAAGTTGTTAGTTATCAGTTTCATATAAATACCTTATTGTTCACAAAATAAATTTAAATGTAACTTACCTGCTTTATTTCTAAGTATGACACATAGCTATACCTTGGAATAAAATGTAATAACTCATTATTTCTCTATTTTAGCTACTTCCATTTTGAAATTTGCACAGCTCAAAATTGAAAAGCAAGATATTTGCAAAGATTCCATACAAAATTTGCTGTTGATTCACAGAGGCCTGTCTATTACAGCACCACATTCTAAAAGTACAGCATGCACTTCTAAAATATCATTTATTTATACAAAAGAAAAATTGTTAAGTGGTTAAACAGAAGCCATAATTTGAATTTGAGGTCCTTCCCCCCCAGAGGTTTTCTCTCTCTCTCTCTCTCTCTCTCTCTCTCTCTCTCTCTCTCTCTCTCTCTCTCTCCCTCCCTCCCTCCCTCCCTCCCTCCCTCCCTCCCTCCCTCCCTCTCTTTCTTTCTTTCTTTCTTTCTTTCTTTCTTTCTTTCTTTCTCTCTCTCTCTTTCTCGCTTTCTTCCTTCCTTCCTTCCTTTCTTTCTTTCTTTCTTTCTTTCTTTCTTTCTTTCTTTCTTTCTTTCTTTCTATCAGAAAGTTCCATTTCTCCAATAAAACATAACATTTCAAAGAAGTACAATCTTCCTGTCATACATTCCTTGTCCAAAAAAGCAATATACCACTTCAATCTGTCTTCAAAAAGATCCATGATTCTAGATCTTCACCATCATAACACAATAGAAATTGAAAAATTAGTAACAGGTACATGAACCCGATTCCTGAATCAGGCTGAGAGAAAGGAAGTATGCCGGACTCCACATGCTCAGTGGCATACAAGGGTTTCTTAAGCTTAGGAAAATTTAATAACTAGTGATTAGCTAAGAATACATGTTGAGTAGGTATGAAAGTTAGTCAGTGATTAAACTTGGAAATATCTTCCATCTTGAGATTCTAATCCTAGTGCATAATTTTCAGAAACCTCATTTAAGAAATTATAAAACAAAACAAAAGCACCAGAAATTGTCCCCACTCATATGGAAAGGGCCTACTACAATGTACATCCAATGTTGCAGCCCATCCTACTAAGCATGTAGCTATCTGACTCTTCCTCTCGGGCCTTGGCAATGTGACATATTTCAACCAATAGAATTCTAGGAAGCATGGCAGCTTTAGAGAATTAATGGTACATAGTAGAATGTCCTGTCTTGTGACTTTTCAAATCCTGTTTGAAAATCCATTTGACTAATTGGGGTAGGCAGTAAGGGTTTATACAGTCTAGTTTCTGCCAACGAATGCTATCAACAGACAGTCATACGAGGGAGGCCACTCTATACTAAACTGTCCCCACCCAAAATGGTATTTAAATGGGGCTGAGAATTTGAATCTCAGAGTTACTTGGAGAACTGCCCAACTTTCCTGGAAGAATTGCCAACCCATAGTACTGCAAACTAATAATTTTTTGTTGTTAAAAGAGTGAATATTGTTACAAACATTATGTTACACAGCAAAATTCAACTAAAACACTACTTTCGTAAAAAAGAAAAACCCTTGAAGGCAAAAAATTTTGGCACTGCTTGGGCTTTACCACTGTTAGATTATTGTATACCTTAGATTTGTGGCTGTGACAAAGTGACAAATCCATATCCCAGGGGCAAGATGAATTAAGAAGTAACATTCCAATCACTATGACTAGAAGGATATAGAACCTCTGATTCAGCTGCTTGTTGGGTCTTCTGGAGTGTGGTTATGCTAGGTCACTTTTTGTGATGCTCCGTAGCCTTAGTAATAGTGTCAGGCCTTGGGACCTCCCATTGAGCTGGATCCCTCTTTGGGCTTCTTGCTGTACCTTCTTTTCCTCAGGCTCCTCTCCATTTCTATCCCTGTAATTCTTTCAGACAGGAACGATTATGGGCCATTGTTGTGACTGTGGGATATCCCCCACCCCTCCTTTGATGCCCTGTCTTCCTGCTGGAGGTGGGCTCTATAAGTTCCCTCTCCCTACTGTCCAACATTTCACCTAAGATCCCTTGCTTTGAGTTCTGAGAGTCTCTCACCTCCCAGGTCTCTTGTGGATTCTGGAGGGTTCCCCCTCCAACCTCCTACCTCCTGAGGTTGCCTGTTTCCATTCTTTCTGCTGGCCCTAAGAGATTAAGTCTTTTTCCCTCACCCAATACAAGATCAGATTCCCCTCCCCCTACTCTCCCCACCTCTGTCCACTTTCCCTCCCTCCCTCCCCACTTGTGATTTCTTTCTTCTCCCTCCCAAGTGGAAGGGAGTGCTCAAGTGAGGCATCCTCTCTTGAGCACTTCAGCTTGTTGACCTTTTTGAGTTCTGTGGACTGTATCTTGAGTATTCTGTACTTTTGGGATTTTTTTGTTTAGCTAATATCCACTTATTAGCAAGTACATAACATGCATGCAGATAGTTGCACCCAACAAATGGACAAAATCAGCTAACCCTTGTTGTTGAATTAGGAAAAGACTGAAAGAAGCTGAGGAGGAGGGTGACCCTGTAGGAGGACCAGCAATCTCAATGTGGACACCCAAGATCTCTCAAACACTGGACCACCAAACAGACAGCATACACTAGCTGATATGAGTCCACAAACACACAGCAGAGGACTGCTGGGCCTGTGTTCATTCAGAGATGATGCACCTAACCCTCAAGAGACTGGAGTTCCCAGGAAGTTTAGAGGTCAGGTGGGGTGGAGGGTGGGGACATCCACGTGGAGAAAAGGGGTGGGGAGGAGGTATGTCATGTGGAGCAGTAAGAGGGTGGGTGGGGGGATAAAATATGGAGCGTTAAATAAATAAATAAATAAATAAATAAATAAATATTTTGAAAGAAAGATATAGAGCTTAAAGGGGAAACTACTACTGCTATTTTCTAAACTAATATTACTTCTAACTACATTCTAGATATTTAGCCTTAAACCCTGATAAGCCTTCTCCCTCATCAAAGAATTTCTTTTTCGTAACACATGGAATCTATTACAGAGATGGACAACTGATCATTATGCAGAGAATAAGTGCCCACAAGATACCTACCTTCATTTCACACATCTGTAACACAATCCCTACACCATGAGGTCATGGAATATTGAAAAAGAATAGGTAGACAGATTGTAAGAGCTAGATAGAGTGCTCTAACAATGACAGGGAAAATGAGCTCATGGAATCTCAACAATAGGGTTGCCTAAACAGAACCAGCCTAAAGATACCAGTTGACTTACCAATGTGGATGGAGAAAATTCTACAAAGCTCTACCCAGACATGAAGAGGTCCAGTGGTCAATGGATACAAGGAAAGGGAGAATTAGTTTCCTCAAGAGATGAGCTCCTGCATAGGTTGTCTAGTCTCAAGTGTTCAGCCTTGGATGCATATATACCCAAGCAAAGTAAAGTTGACTCAATGTGTTGTACGTGCATGTCGATGCACATGTATACATGTGTGTCAGTAATAAAGGAAAACACATCTTTAATTAAGGGGTTAAGTGTGACATGACAGGAACTGAGGGGAGGGGAGGAAATGGAGCAATGCATTGTAGCACTCATGTATGGAGTTCTCAAAGAACAAAATAAACTTTTCAAAAACCACATTTGAGTTTACATAATCAAACATCTCTGAACAACGTGACAAATGCAGAAAGAAATAGAATATAAAGTGAACAAAGTGTGTTCTAGAAATAAACATGAAAACTTCTAAAAGTGGGGCAAGGGAGCTGTGACATTTAGTTTTGACTCTTATAAAGGAAAACTTGCTTGCATTATTGAAGAATCTAAGTTTACCATGGTAACTGCTTCCTTATGCATCACTTTTAGGCCTAGAAAATGTATATATGGCTGCTGTGCTCTATGTTAAGTAAAAAAAAGTTCTTCTCACCAGGCAAGTACATATATAAAGTCAGAGCAGCAGACTAATGATGTGTAAACAGCTCAACATATCGGAAATAAGCATTTGGGATGGTTTCTACAGCATTGCAATGGTCATATGATATATGTGAGTCTGAAACAAACAAACAAAAAGTTAGAGACTAAAATATTACCCATGAATATAACAATAAATAGAAGGTATATCAGGGAGGCTTTAGTTATCTAATTTGTCACTGATTTCTTTAGCATGAGAGATCCTGTTATACACCAGGTACAGAGAGAACTTCAATATTCAGAAAAAACTTTGTTAAAAAAAAAAACAACATATTTTCCTCTTATGATGGAAACCATTTTACTGTATTTTAGAAGAGAGGAAACAACAATTTCAGGTACTCTTAAGTTCTTTGAATAAAAAAAAACAATCAGAAAAATGTAAGAGTGTCAGACAACTTATAATGTGGTATCAAAGTCTTTTAGGGAGGTGACATTTAAGATGAGACCAGAAAGAAAAGAAGTAATTATATATAAGTAAGAAAGATAACAAGCTCAAAGAATCTAGAGAGGCAATAGAATCTGTCCTTTCAGAGTCAAAAAAGTAGCATACAGGAAAGTTTCAGAAGGTATGTAGAGTCAGTGGTAAAAATTATCACAAGTAATTTTAAAACTGAAAGAAAAGTGATACCAGACGAGAAAGTAGAAATATAATTAAAAAAAAAAAACTATCTGGATAATGGTGATACTTTCATACCTCTGTAAAATTTCTTTTCTTTTCTTTTTTTTTTTTTTTTTTTTTTTGCTTTTTATTACGCAGTATCATGTTTTGGCTCATTACATCTTTATCTTTATCTGTGTATGGTGTATATGTGTATGAACATACATGTTCAGTAGGCATGTTTGGTGAACACTTGTCCTAGTGTATATGTGAAGGTCAGAAGAAAATTTTAACCTCAACATAGGAATGCTAAGATTACAAGTGTATGGTTAAGTATTTGGCTGTTATGTAGGCTCTTAGGCTCTGAATTGTGGTCTTCATGATTCTATGGCAAGTATTTTACCCACTGAGCTGTTTTTCAGGCAAGGAATTCTTATCATTTATGGAAAACACCTAGACTAACAAGGAAGGGAGAGAAGAGAGTTCATACATGGAAACCTAGAGTCCATACTGAAGTAGGTAAGAGAGTATTTAAATCAAAACTATAAAATAGGAAAATAAATGCCCTTGCATAAGAAAAAGAGAAAAGATTCAGCTGATGAGCCCAGAAACAACCTTGAACATATGAGACAAAATAAGAAAAGAAATATAAAGGTCAATGTCCTTGAAAAACATAAATGCAAAAATCCTTAACAGTGACTACATTGATTTTACTTGAACATTAAAATGATATCATAATTGTACAGTATTCACTTCTGGAACACAGACATGTTAAAATACACACAATCCATAAATTTATTGCATTACATTAGAAGCAAGAAGGTATATAACCATACATCTTTCTAAGAGATGCACTAGAAGAAGTTTGTGGCAAACTAATCATTTCTTTGTGATGTTTACACTAAAATATTAGGTACCAAAGATGGATTCCAAAGGCTTGGATCTTAACTGGTGGTGATATCTGTTGAATCTGTAGAACATTAGGAGTTTTGGCCTCCTGGAGAAAGGAGGTCACTGGGGTATGCCTTGGAAACATAGGCCTTGGTACTTCTCTCCCCTCTCCCTTTTTCCCCCCTCTGCCTCTTATATGGCTACCAGTAGGTAAACATCTTTGTTCCACCATACCTTACAGCAAGTATTTTCCCGAAAATGTCAGACGTATAATTGATCAAGCCAGCTGACATGAACTATAATTTCTGAACCCATGGTCCAAAAAAAGTATATTCTCCTTGAGTTTGCACATGTCAAGTCATTTTTTTCAGTCACCAATAACCAACAAAATATATCAGTCAATGCTCTCTAGAGAGGGATATTCCTAGGGATAAAGGGGGGCAGAACCCACAAACAGATTCAACGCTAATTACATAGAAAGGCGGTGACTTGACATCAGAGAGAGAGAGAGAAAAAAAAGATGATTTGGCTGTAATGAGTTAGCTAAATGAAAAATATATTAATTAGAAATACCTTCTCAAACTAAAACAAACAGAGATGAACTAAATCCCTGGTGGTGACGAATGATTATTAGAACTTTCAGGAAAAAAAAATGAGGAAGGAACTGCTGATGACTTAGAATAGGATCAGATTTAGTGTTCTAAGCAAGATCCTTCAGTAGAAGTGATAAAACAAACCAAGTTCTACTACATAGAGGTAACAGTGAAAAAAACAAGCAAGAGCTGACAAACAGATATAGAAGGAAACATGGGAATATTGAATATTAATCAAGCACCTATAAATAGAAGCTAATGGTTTGTATAAATAAATAAATAAATAAATAAATAAATAAATAAAAAGCAAAAGTGCAAAAGTGTGACCAAACATACTAGCTCTCTAGTAAGTTCAATTTAATTAATGAAGTAGCATTTTGTTGTTGAATTTTCTTTTGAGAATACAACAATAATTGCTCCCTCACCAAAATTTTTCCTTTAAAATTTTTCCATATAGCATATTTTTGATCAAATTCTTCCACAGATCCTTCTCATCTCCCTTCATGTTCTCTCTCCTTCCCCCTCCCTCCCCCTCCCTCTCCTTTCTATTCTCTCCGAACAAACAAACAAACAACAACAACAAAAAAATTTTGAATGCTTTTTGATTAGTTTTATGCTTTTTGTTTTGGTGTTGGTTTCTTTGCTCTCTCTAGAATTAGTACTATTGTATAACTAGTTATCAAAAAATTTTGTAATGATTTAATATTAATCACCTGATGAGTCAACCAAAGCATATAAAAACAATTGGTGATGGGAGTGGCCTGATTCAGGCAATAATTCTGGAAGACATTTAATACCATGTCCTGAATTCCAGCAGCCCTTCTAAAAGAAACCTATGGGTCAAGATATATGCACAAGAATGAATTTTTAATGTTGTCAATGACAGAAAGACCAGGAAACATCATGGAAGGCAGGGAAGAAAAATTGTAACAGGCAGAGAACCAGAAATCAGCTGCACAATTGTGTCTCTAAGAAATGGCAAGGAAGCTTCTCATGATACTTAAACAATATGGCTGCCAAAATAAGACCTGAATAATTACACCACCAAGGGGCATGCTAATATTACAGGGGGTCATTTTATGGGTCCTCATTCATAGACAAAGAACTATAGGCAACCAATGAATGTGTGAAAAATAGTCTTCACAATAATAAAATAAGCACACTTACTGTTTATCATCTAACTCTGAATTAAAGCTAAAATGGACTAAACAGGATCTATTATTTATAAGCTCCATGTGTGTGTGCGTGCTCCTGTGTGTGTGTGTGTGTGTGTGTGTGTGTGTGTGTGTGTGTATGTGTAATGTTAAAAGGCATCATCATAGCCGGGCATGGTGGTGCATGCCTTTAATCCCAGCACTTGGGAGGCAGAGGCAGGCAGATTTCTGAGTTCGAGGCCAGCCTGGTCTACAGAGTGAGTTCCAGGACAGCCAGGGCTATACAGAGAAACCCTGTCTCAAAAAAAAAAAAAAAAAACAAAAAAAAAACACAACAACAACAACAACAACAACAACAAAACAAAAGACATCATCATTTCAAGAGGGAGCAAGGAAGAAATGCTGTAATTATGTTTTAATTCAAGTTTTTTAGTTTTAAATAAAAAAGAAAGACAAGAATCAACATTGATCAAAAATATAATGGAAACATGAAATGAGGTGTATTCACACCACTCAGTAGAATTGTATCATTGAAAATTAATAAGCCAAGGAATTAGCTTTTATATGGATTGACATCAAAAATAGGAAATAATATGATTACAAAGCAGTATCTAGTATGCTTCTTGTATAGCCCATTCTTTATAGTTCAACTATAAAGGATACTAAGTATTTATTAGTGGTACTGACACAATTGATAAAACTTTAGGGTTTGGTGACCTTTGGTTATGAAACTAGTTAACAGGCTCCTAAAGTTCTCAAAATCATCTGTAGCTTTCACTGTTATAGATGAGAAGATAGTGCATGATTTGAATGCTAATTCAATTTAAATAGTATATTATTTGTGTCTTATATAGCCCATAACAATTTTTAAATTACAGTGAAAAACAAATACAGAGGCTCTTACTATACTTCTTGATGGCATGTGCTCTTTCCTTTAGACACCTCAGGAAAACTCAATTATTAAACATCAGCAACTTTCTCCCAAAAGTAGAAAGAGAAGAAAGAAGATAATTGCTTCCCCACAATCTGTGGACGGGAAGTGATACAGCCCACTGGGAAAACCCAAGTGTTCAGTGATGCCAAGGGGTGTCTGATTTCGCCAAGTTTTAGCCCAGGAGAATGGTATTTACAATCCCTGGATTTTATTCTACTTCACCATACATTTCCAGAATAAAGAGACATATCTTGAGAAAAAAAAATGAAACATGGAGGTTAGAAAATTTGCAGTTAACTCAATGTCTAATATTTAGATGTTTAAAGCAGCATCATGCTTCACACACCAGCAGGGGCTGGAGGGTGCCTTAAAGTCATTTCTTTTTATCCCACATCTCACAATCATATTTTAACAGTTAAATTATGAAATACAGTCCTAGTTTTATTCTGATGATGTGATAACTATTGTGACTGGATGTTATATAGGGAAGGAAAAGGTTTACATGGCTTACACTCCCAGATCCCAATCCATCATTAAGGGAAGTCAGGACAGGAATTCAAGCAGAAAGCACAGAAGAATACTCTTGCTGACTGACTCACTGGCTCTTGCTTGGCTGTGTTTCTCTGCACTGTGGGAGGCTGACACACCCAGGGATACTGCTGCCTAACAAAGATCTGGGCATCCCACACCGGTGGTCTATCAAGACACACTGTAACAAAAATGTCAGGAAATTCTTCCATTGACAGTCCCTCTTCCCAAATGAGCTTATGTTATATTAATCTCACAATAAAAACTAAGCAGGATAAATGTCCACAGAAGTTTTTTGTTTGGGGGGTTTTTGTTTTTTTTTTTCTTTCAGAATGAGTTGAATTTCAAGCTTTGCCTTCATCTAATTAAAACATGTCAAAGACGGGAGGACAGCTTTTATACATTGGACTTTTGGATTCAATAAAACCAATGTGGTATTCTGCCATTACCATTAGAAAGCTTTTCTTAAAAAGGAAATCATAGAACTATTTTTTATTAATCAATTGCTTTTAAATGTATTTGGGTCTTGCCTGCACATATGCATCTACATCATGTCTGATGCAATGAAGGACAGAAAAAGAGTTCTGATCCTCTCAAGCAGAAGTGATTCATCTATGATATGGATGCTGGGAAACAAACCGGGGTCTTCTGCAAAAACAAATGCTCTTATCAGATGAGCCCTCAGTATAATCTCTACAATCTGCCATCAGTATTTCTAGTGAAAAAGAAATATCTTTACTACCTTGTAAAGCTAGGCCAATTATCTTCAGGCACATCTCCCCACGCCTGTCATTTTTTGGAATTACATCGAATTTTGTTAAAAGCATTTCATAAATAATGAATTATGACAAAAGAATTTATTACTCACTTAAAAGCCATAAAATATTAAATATGAAATTTAAGGACGAAAATGTAATTTCTAATTCCCATTATTTATCTCAGATAATGAGGCAGGAATCTTCTACTGGCCTATGAAAAAGAAGATATTCTACTTGAATACTTCCCTTCAGGCTGCAAAGGACAGGAAAAGAATTCTTCTCCTTGATATTCACAGAAGAGTAGTAACTAAGGGAAAGCTATGAAATTAGCACCAAGAAAAGTCAGGAGACCAGTTTAATTGCTTCTATGGTGTTGAAAAGTCACTCATATTCATACTGTGTGGCTATGGAGCTACTGGCATAACGATGCTACAAATGTTTCCTGTAGCTCACAGGGTCAGGTACTCTCCTCCTGCACAATGAGGAGAAGCTGTGGAATCACAGAGAACTTTTGTATGATAGTCAGGCCACACTGAAATTCTTTCCTTAATGAAGTTCTTCTAGGGATTGTGTTTGCCTATTGTTCTAACATCAGATATCCACTGATGTATTATGGATGCTCATATCAACTTATGCATTACTAGAGTAATAATCTGTTTTCTCAGTGCATTAAAAAAGTTTCTTTCAATATTGAACTTTATCAAAGTAATAAAATTACTCCTAAATATATGATTTATCATTCATAATGATACCTACTGAAATATCATTTTATTACTGTCCTACATGCCAATACTTCCATTATTTAAAATATAGAAAAACAGAAAAACATAATAGTTCAGTTTCTTGAACTGCTATAAATCTATTCTTAAGAAAGCAGTGTGTGAAACAGAATCACAATGATGCATATCTGTATTCCCAACACATGGGAGACAGAGACAGGGAGATCATGAGTACAAGGTCATCCTTGGATATGTAGAAAATTCTAAGCAAGAATGGGTTACATGAGGCCCGGTCTCATAAATAAGAACAACACTAACACAGAACACTATTTGTCGAACAAATTCATGAAGCCTAAGCAATAAAGATAAAATCTTACACATTCTGTTTTAATGAAGCACATTCTGAAACCACTGATATTATTAAAGTTAAAGACTAGCTTATGTCCATGGTTATGAACCTAGCATCCATAATTGAATATAATAAAGCAAAATTAAACTTCTATATGCTACTAGATTTTGCAAGTTGCCATTTTACTTTAACAATAATTATGTGATGAAGTTCATATGATGCAACTATAAATTATACTGTAAAAATCTGAAGTTAAATATTCATGCCTTCCCAAGGGACTTTAAACAAATGGCAGAAGAGTGGAGCATATGCTGCTGCGTAAGTGCAGTGACACGTTTCTCTCGTCTTTCCCACACGAGAAAATAATTCTCCTATTTTACATGAATGTATGCTTATTTGAACAACAGGGATTACATTGGCTATGAATCAAACATAATAAGTGAAGTACAAGGAAGTTTTCTTTTATGTTGGTACAGTTTCTTGATCACACATGTAGGAATATGGAAGCCATCTCTCTCCTGTCCCCTGTCCCCTGTCCCCTACCTCGTGCCTCCTAGCCCCTCATGAACTCTAGTGTAATTGCCAAAAGTGTTTGTTGGTAAACTTCTTATGCGATCACTATTCCTTGATCCACAATGATTCTTCCCTGTCCCACCATATATGTACACAGGGCCACCGGGCAGTCATACTTGCTATCATGGATAGAATAAAGGCATCAGAAGCACAAGTATCAGCAGAAAACATAAACTAGGCTCAACTTTTGAGAGGCCCTCATTCACTCCTGATATATGGCATTTGACGATGAGCCCATAGAGAATGGCCATTATCCCACATCTGAAGAATACCTCTATTTTTCCTTTTTTTTTTTTTTTTTTTTTTTTTTTACTGCAGACCACTCTGAGCAGGCTGCTCTCTGAATTTCCAAATCCTTTCCATTTGTCTATGTAGAATAAGCAATTATTGCCATGATATAACTTGCTCCTAAGCACATATATTGAAGAGAGAGATATTGTTGAAGGAAGTGAAAATGGTTGAAAAGTCACTTTCCAAGCCCTTGTGGCTACAGGGTGTATGTGTTTTACTCTGACCAACATACATCCTTACTTTCTAATTGTAATACCTCAGTTTCGTATTAGGGAGCAATGTTCCTCATCCAATAGCATGCTAGAGGAACATTTTTTTTTTCCTTAGGCAAAAGGTTGAGCAATACTTTGGAATGTTATCATCTTCCCTCTTCACTATATATTGGATTTTATAGAAAGTGAAAACAACTAAGCCAACTGAGATTCATGTGTAACCCCTACTCAAATACTGCATCCAAACACTGTCACTTTCTGTACCAAGATTTTCATGGAGGATCTGACTCATCATCTAATGTGTTTGGATTTTCTTTAATAGAGTTAGCTATCCTTTCTCACCAGTGAATTCTTTTATGACTTATGATATATAGCACCATTTCTATTACCAGTCATTGAACTAGACTAAATAACATTATGATGGTATTAATATTTTTTGCAGAGAACCATCTGTTCCAAAATTGTTCCTACTTAATAGTCACTAGTAGGAGTTATTACAAAATGCTTTTCATGTGTTTTGCAAATGCTTGTTTCATAAAATATATTTTAAAATAATAATTAGGGTCTTTTTATTTTAACTTTCCTTGTAAGCTTTTGGCAAAACTGTAAAGTACATCCTTTCTTCAAACACTCATGAACTAAGGCAACTGATGATAAGAAACCCTTTTATAGTAGGAATCTTGTATCATTTTACATTCTTAGATATGCATTAGAAGCCCCATGTGAATCATTTTACTCAAATTTAGCCATCAGAAAGGAATTATCTGAGACCATCACTAACAGATGGTCAATTGGTCCTTTTGAAAATGCTCATTAGCAGGGAGCTGTTAACTCCTTGAATCAACCCATTCCATTTTGATAGGACCCTATTACATGAATGTTCTTCCGTATGTTAAGACAGGATGTGATATGACACCTTATTTTACCTTCCTATGCCTCTCCCCTTTCACACTATCCAAAAACTTCTGGCAGTAGGTCTATTCTGCATGTGTGAAGAGTTCTATCTGGTTATATTTGAAAGATCTTAAAATAGCTATTTAGCATTATTGAACATGGCCTCTAAAATTACCTCACACAACTTACTGAGCACATGAAATATATAGGTCAAAATAGTTGTGTTTCAATATTCTGAAGGCTTTTGATAGGAAACTGAAGCTGATGTTGTCAAAAATCAGGAAATTATACTGAAAACCTATTAATAATCAAAGATGACTGTACACAAAATGCTAAACATAAAGGATTATATGTGGACTCTTTAAAGGGGATCCATTCTGAAACACTGAGACAGTTCAGTTGATAAGGGCATTAGCCATCAAACCTGGCAGCTTGAGTTCAATTCCCAGAACACACATGGCAGAAAGAGAGAGTGAACGCCCACAAGTTGTCTTGTGACTTTGGCATCTGTCTGTGCAATACACATACATACACAAATAAATAAGTAAATAAGCAGAGGGTGATTTCTAATAATATACTAACTGAAGATGATCTGAAAAGAAACTTATAATATCTATCTAACCCAAAGAGGTTTCTTTTATCCAGTAACAAATGAAAGATATTGGGACTTAATGATCTATGCTGGAGACTACCAGAAACCTTCTATTTCTGAATCCTGTTTTCAAGAATTGACAGCAATGTCAAGGCACCACAGGACATGATAGAACCTGAGCATACTAAGGGAGGAAAGTTGAAAAATTCCTGAGACTGATTATCAGTAAAATGACTTAGCTCAGATCCCTATACTAATTCTTCATGCCTCTGTAGCCTTGAATGTAATTACTGTAATATGTATATATTTTCTGCCATGTATGAAGCATCTCTGAAATTATTTAACGACAAAGATGACCTATATTTTACATAAACGTTTTATAAGATAAGCTATTTGCCACTCCCATTTCTATAGTTATACACATGTGAGTGAGAGTGTACTTTTTGGACATGGAAGCTTGTCGTAGTCAGGGTTTCTATTCCTGCACAAACATCAGGACCAGGAAGCACTTGGGGAGGAAAGGGTTTATTCAGCTTACACTTCCATACTGCTGTTCATCACCAAGGAAGTCAGGACTGGAACTCAAGCAGGTCAGGAAGCAAGAGCTGATGCAGAGGCCATGGAGGGATGTTCTTTACTGGTTTGCTTCCTCTAGCTTGCTCAGCCTGCTCTCTTATAGAACCCAAGATTACCAGCCCAGAGATGGTCCCACCCACATGGGGCCTTCCCACCTTGATCACTAATTGAGAAAATGCCTTACAGCTGGATCTCATGGAGGCATCTTCCCAAGTGAAGCTCCTTTCTCTGTGATGACTCCAGCTGTGTCAAGTTGACACAAAACTAGCCAGTACAAAGCTATAGTGTGCATTTTGATTATCTTCTTCTATAATGGGAAATCTAGGGGTGGAACTTGAATCATCATGTTTAGCAGCAAGAACCTTCACCCTCTGAGATCCTGACATCTCAGTGTGTGTGTGTGTGTGTGTGTGTGTGTGTGTGTGTGTGTGTGTGTGTGTGTTTAACTAGCATACTAAGCATTAGAATTCATTATAGCACAACTGGATATCTATCTACCTTTAGAAGGATGAAATTAGCTTCCTATCTGTCTCCCTGTTTAAAATCAATCCAAAGTGGATCAAAGAACTTAATTTAAAACTTGTGTTGAAACTGCTAGAGGAAAACCTAGGGGAATATATTCAAGATACAGATGTGGACAAAATTTTTCTGAGTAGGACTCCCATAGTACAGGGGAAAGGTACAAGAATTAACAAATAGGGCTATGGAAACTAAAAACTTCTGTGTGGCAACGGAAACTATCAGTCACAGAAAGAGTCAAACTATAGAATGGAAGACAATCTTTACTCACCATACCTCAGACAGAAGTCATTATCTAGATTATAACTATCTAGATCTAAAAATCTAATTCCAAAAATTTAACCAAAAAGCAAAATGATACCAATTCTTTGAAAGACATGCTTTGAGTTTTACAAAGATGATTCATATTTTCTAAGCTTTCTCTCTTGCAGTATCCACATGACACATGGATCAGATTCCTGAGGCCATGTTTGTCTCCAAATAGAGATTACTACTAACCTAACTCAATACTGATGATTCAGGAATGACTATGTATGTGGGGCCAAAAGCAAATTGCTTAGGTTTCTATGTGGGCTCTAAAGCTTGGATTTCTTTCTCTACTTGAACATCTTCACCCAAGAGTGAAGATAGCTATCTTGCCAACTTCAGATGATATCTACCAAGTTTAGAGTCAAGGAATTATAACGCACCCACAAACTCCCTGGAAAGCAGATGTGCCAAAAAATGTTTCAAAAACATAACTATCTCAAAAATTAATTTTATATTATAGTAGATTTTAATGAAATACTCATTAAAATAAAATGGACTCTCCTATGTCCTACAATTTATGTTCTCTTTACATCAATGACAACTAGAACAATCATGTTTATACTGTTCATCTTGCCAGTTTCTTATAGATACTGAGTTGACACTTTACAATAGCTGTGGATATTTACTATGAGAATACAGAAAGGAAAACAGTATCTTGTGATATTAGGCTCTTCTTAACTACTCTATGTATTACAGATACAACTTTTATGCATTATGTAACCTTTATTACCTCACATAATCTTACTATTGGCATTATTTATCTTTCAATTGCAGATTAAAAGACCTAGGGGTGAACTGCTAATGGTTGGGCTTATTCATTCTCAAAATACATCACAATGTCCATTTGGGTTTGAGTTACTTCACTCAGAATGATATTTTCTAGTTCCCCATTTGCTGCAAAACTCATGATGTTCTCATTCTTAATAGCTGAATAGTAATGCATTGTGTAAATGAACCGCATTTTCTGTATCCATTCTTCTGTTATGGGACATCTGGGTTGTTTTCAGAGTCTGGCTATTAAGGCTGCTATGAACATAATCGATCATGTACCTCTGTGGTACGGTGGGGCATCTTTTGAATATACGCCCAAGAGTAGTATAGCTGGGTCTTCAGGTAGATCTGGTAAATCTATTTCCAATTTTCTGAGGAACCACAATAGTGGTTGTACCAGTTTGCAATCCCACCAGCAAAGAGGAGTGTTTGTTTCTCTTTATCCACATCCTTGACAATATACACTATCACCTGAGTTTTTTACCTTAGTCATTCTGATTGGTGTAAGGTGGAATCTCAGGGTCATTTTGATTTGCATTTCCCTGATGACTATGGACTTTGAACATTTCTTTATGTGCTTCTCAGCCATTCGAAATTACTCTGCTGTGAATTTTCTGTTTAATTCTATACCCCACTTTTATTTGGGTTGTTTGGATTTTTGGAGCTTAGCTCAATGAGTTCTTTATATATTTTGGATGGTAGCCTTCTAGTGAATGTGGAGTTAGTGTATGGTATGCACTCAGTAATAAGTGGATATTAGCCAAAACAGTACAGAATATCCAGGATACAACCCACAGAACTCAAGAAGGTTAACAAGCCAAAAGGTCCAAGTGAGGATGCTTCAATCTCACTTGGGAGAGAGAAGAAAGTAATCATGGGGGGCAGGGTAGTGGGAGAAAGGGTGAGGAGATGGGAAGGGAAACGAAAAGGGGAACATGGTAGAAAACAGGAGTGAACCCTAAAGGCCAGTAGAATGAATGGAAACAGGCTATCTTGGGAGGTAGAAGGTGGAGGGACCCTCCAAAAAGTACAAGAGACCTCAGAGGTGAGAGACTCTCGGGACTCAAAGGGAGGAACCTTAAATGAAATGTCCTACAGTGGGGACAGAGAACTTGTAGAGTCCAGCTCCAGCAGAAAGACAGGACATCAACTGGAGGGATGGGGTTGCCATCCCACAGTCAAAAATTCTGATTCAAAATCGCTCCTGCCTGAAAGAACTGCAGGGATAAATGAAGAAGAGCCTGAGGGAAAGGAGATCCAGTGACAGGCCCAAATTGAGATCCAGCTCAAGGGGAGGCTTCAAGGCCTGACACTATTACTGATGCTATGGTGTGCTTACAGACAGGAGCCTGGCATGGCTGTCCTCTGAAAGGCCCAACAAGCAGCTGACTGAGAAAGATACAGATAATTTTATCCATCCAATGATTTGAAGTTGGGGACCCCTGTGGTTAAATTAGGGAAAGGATAGAAGGTGAGGAGGAGAGTGACCCCATAGACCAGCAGTCTCAACTAACCTGGACCCCCAAGGTCTCTTAGACACTGAGCCACCAACCAGGGAACATACAGGAGCTGGTAGGAGTCTCCCAACACATACACAGCAGAGGACTGCCTAGTCTGGCCTCAGAAAGAGAAGATGTACCTAACCCTTGAGAAACTTGAGGCCCAGGGAGCAGGGAGGCCTGGCTGGGAGAGTGCTGGATGGGGTGAGAACATCCTTTTGGACATGGGGGAGGAGGAATGGAATGAGGAACTGTTGGAGGGCAGACCAGGTGGGAGTTAACAATTGGACTATAAAAAAAAAAAAGATTAAAGATAATTTTTAGAAAAGTACAGCACATTTGTATTTAGAAGAGCAGTGTGACTGGGAGGGCTCACCCACATTCTCTACTCCCCAACACACAGAACTCAGAAATGACTATTCTTACCTTCAGAAAGCAGGTTCTAAGACCATTCCTAGATATCCCATACGTACATAAAGAAAAAGAGAAGCCTTACCCATGAAATCATGGGGAGATGAAGACAATTTTATCACCCACATGCCGTGCTGAGTTCTCCAGCTTCTGGTCATTAAATTATAGTCACTTTGAATAATTATCTTTCTTCATGACCTTCTTTATTGACCTTGTGTGGAAATACACAAGTTCTCTTATAACTTTGGTCTTTATCTCTTAATGAAGGTCTCAGATCATATTAAACTTAAACTGAATGAATTAGCATGCTGTATCTTGTTAACCTCTCCTTTATTATAGAGGTCTCAATTATGAATTTAAGATGAGAAGGAAAGAAAATCTTATCCCTAGGAGCTAATAAATGACAACACTAGGATTTTATCTTTCTCCATCTGATATTCAAGTTCATATTCTGCAAGAGAAAGTATGATTCAAAGGGCAGAAGAGTTGGTACTTTAATGGAAATGTGCCAAGTTTTGATGGTGTTATTCGAGCAAAAGAGAAACTTCAAGATTATCTTCCAAATCGCACCCTTGAAAAATACTTAAGCGTACAAAATGAAAATGGATGTTTGTTATTTAAGTCTGTACATATTGTCTTCAGTTTAGGCTGTTTACTCAAGAAATCATGTGGGTGTAATATTATTTGATATGCAATGTTTTAATATCTCACCATCATTTCAATATTCTTCAAAAAGTAAACTCGACCAGGACAAGGAAAATTTATAATTGAACCAAATACCAAGTTTTCTGTAATTACTCAATTTTTTTTAACCTGGAAAATGGCATGTTCTTGAGTAACAACCTAAAACTAAAGATATCATGACATGGTGATATTTTATTAATGAATTAATCAGATTTAATTCCCCTTTCCTACTTAGGACAACTAGAAATTAGATCTGCTAAAACTTCTCTGTTGGAGAAAGCACTGACAAAAATGGTCAGGAGAAGCAAAGATGTATAAGGGGGAGGTCCATGGATCAACAAAGATGTACAGGGAGAAAGCCCATGATCAGCAGACATGTACAGATAGAAGGCCCATTGATCAGCAGACATGTACAGATAGAAGGCCATGGATTGTCAGAAAGTCATTATTATCATGGGAGAAAGTTGGATGGTAAAGCCAGTGAAAGAAACTGTCAAGGCTGTAAAGGAGATAAAAAGAACCTAGTGAAACAATGAAGGGAAGTGTGGATAGAAGGAGGAAGGAGGAGAAATAGTATCAACCTAGAGCAAAAGCCCCTGATACAAACAGTAGTCACACTTTCAATGCTTTCATAAGAATAGCAAAATGTAGACCAACTCAACACATTAGAAATAACTAAAAACTTGAGTTCCCCCAGCTTTTGATCGTTAAATCTCTATACCTAGTAGCCATTAATGACTGTAAAAGTGGGTCTTAAATACCTGACCATTTACTTTGATGTAAATAGAAAAGAGAACATACCACAGTACCAACACATGAATATTCAGGACATCCAACTCAATTCAACATTTTCGCTTATGAATTACCCATCCTTTGTTTCCAAGTTTAGTAACTCCAAAAAGAAAAAGAAAAAAAAAAGTCAGATGAGGAAGGGATTCTCTTCACGAAAACTTGGGGCACATTCACTCATCCATTGCACATGCATTAATTTGAATGTCTTCTTCCTGAAGGTCTGGTGGTTTCAAGCATAAATGTCATGGAGCACCTCAAAGAGACTCATGACATTTCACAAAAGTATAGGACATGAGCCAGTCACATAATGCAGGAAAAATTTTATAAGAATGAAAAAAGGCATTACAGAATATATTAGTTTTAAGGCTTCACAATTAGATATGCTTTGTATATTTTATATGCTTTGTTCTTTGGAAAGCAAAAGACAGGGGTAGGATATAAATCTGGTTGAAAATAGACCAACAACATAAAAAAAACAGCAACTCCAGTGATGTGGCTTCTGAGTGTTTCTTTCTTACTTATATTTCTACACAAACCGAACCATAATGTTTACATATTGATTACCACAGTATAGGGATCAAAATCTACTGCTAGCTTGTATGGATTTTACTCCCCTGCCTTTCCAAGTCTGTTGATAGAGTGAGAGATGCTCATGAACTAACATGAGCACTTTAAGAGAATCCAGAACTGCTCCATTCTTTCTCTATTGTTATAAGACTATGTTTTTCGATAAGACATAGCACTTAAAGTCTTTCATCACATAAAATGTGTTTCATGCTTTAAAGAAATTGATGGAGCCAACTACATCAGAAAACAAAGCAGACTTTATTTAAGGAGCTGGCTCTGGAATTCCCTAATAAACAGGGTTTGAGGGTGCTTAACTTTCTCATATAAAAGAGTATAGTATTGACATATAACATACACATATCTTTCAATATAGTATAGTATAAATCATTTTCACATTATATAGAATATCAAAATATAATAGAATTCTCACTAAGTAGCTAATATAGTATATTTTGAGAACATTGACATGAACAAAAAGTTCATGTTCAGTAGAGATGTAACCTTATTCTGATATTCATGATACATACATAATTGCTTGAATGAATCTGTGACTACAATATCAGAAAGTACAATAGATTAAATGAATGTAGGTTTCACATAAAAATTCCAAAGCAAAGTTATATATTTTGATACGTTCTTCCTCTATAATTTAATCTAGGAGGAAATATCAGTGTTCTAGGTAGTCTAATATACACTGCAAACCACCCCACCCCAACCCACCTTCCATACACACTTAGTGCCTGTTCCTTTGTTTCTAGATATTACCTCTCCTTCCTGCAGATGGGTACTTCAAGTACTTCCCAACATCATAACTTCTTTTTCCTATGAGACTGCTGGCAAATGTTGTATAAAGGGCCAGTAAGCATTTTCAGCATTATGGGCTACATAGTTTTTTCATAGTTACTCAACTTTGCTGGCACAGCACAAAAGCAGTGACAGACAATATGTAAATGAGTGTGGCTGTATTCCAGTAACACTTTATTTATGGACACTGAAGCTTGAATTTCATGTCAATTTTTTTTCAAGTCACTAAATGTTACTCTTATAGTTTTTTCAGTTTGTTAAAAATAAAAATATTCTTAGAGAATGCATGGGGGCTCATGTCTATAATGTCACCAATCTGGATGCCACCAAGGGAGGATTACCAAGGAGTCAAGGCTAGCCAGAACAAGAGAGAGAATTTTAAGTAGATATTTTCTTCATTTACATTTCAAATGCTATCCCCAAAACTCTCTATACCTTCCCCCCGCCCTGCTGCCCAACCCACCCATTCCTGCTTCCTGGCCTTGGCATTCCCCTGTACTGGGGCATATGATCTTCCCAAGACCAAGGGCCTATCTTCCCATTGATGGCCGACTAGGCCATCCTCTGCTACATATGCAACTAGAGACACAGCTCTGGGTTAGTTCATATCTTTGTTCCTCCTATAGGGTTGCAGACCCTTTTAGCTCCTTGGGTACTTTCTCTAGCTCCTTCACTAGGGGCCTTGTGTTCCATCCAATAGATGAACATCCACTTTTGTATTTGTCAGGCATTGGCATAGACTCACAAGAGAGAGCTATGTCAGGGTCCTGTCAGCAAAATCTTTCTGGCATATGCAATAGTGCTTGTATTTACCTCTTTCTTTGCAACTATTTGCATTACTAAACAGGAAATGGTGTTAGACCCTGACAGTTTTAGACATTATTTACCTTTTGAACAGTTTTTTATCAGTAACTAAACATGAGATAACCCTTTCATTTTCAAGTGTGTCCTGGTAATGGAGTCAATGACTGTACTTAGAATATGCACACTCTGCAAAGTGAATTCTGGTTCAGCTGCATAAGGGCACATGGGGTACTTAGCGATGTCAAATATCTGGATTTTTCTAGTTTCCTCCATGTAGTATTTTTTTTTCTGTCTTTAAAAGAGCATGCCCAAATTTGAGTTTTCCAGCATCTATTTGGTTAATTATTCTGTATTACAAAATATTTTAGCTTTAAGTAATTAACTATTTGGAGATCTCTCCCTACACAATAATCTGTCTCTGAAGTCATTTATATAATATATGTCATATAGGCAGTGCTCTCATGACTAAACTTGCTTGTTGGTAGCTGTTTAAAAAAATTACTAGAATGTACCAATCACCTAGCTAGCTGCTAACCATACTGTCAATTAATTTCACATGCAGTAGATATTTAAATACTATAACCACTCATGTAATTCATCTTCTGTATATTCTTTGGAAATTTTCTATAGATCTATTACTTCTTTTTAAGCCTTTGCTACAATTTTTAGTCTTAGCCATGACACCAGTATGAAGTTTAACATGGTTTAACATTTATAACTATAATAATAATCTGACTTATCACAAATATATTATGAAATCATTTGCAGAAAGACACAGCATCTCTGTCCCTATGCAAATATGTGTATATAAGCTACACATGTTCACATATATGACAGGGATCCAAAGAACAATGAATGAAGTATTCACGGATTCAACTAGAAACCATTGTTCAAGTCTCAGCACTGATGCACCATATGTCTGTAATCTTTGGCAAGTCAACCAACCTCTACATACCTCAGTTTCTTTAATATGAAAAGACAAATGGAAACAATGACTGCATGGAACTCATGGAATTGTTGTGAGAACTGCATGAGTAATGACATGGAGTTCATAGAGGGAAGCTTCATATCACCAATCAGCTATTATTTATATGTGATTCAGATATGCTGAGTCACCAAATCTGAGCTCACAGTAGCTGAAGAACTTTCATCTTGCCAAATGAGCATCTCATTAATTTTGCTGATCCTGCCTTCTGGAAGCTTAGCTATGGAAACTTAGGGCTCTTTCAGAGATAAATAAAATGGTAGACAATGTCCCATGCCTAACACATACATCTTAAGGAATAACTGTGGGAATTTTTTTTAACTTATTCAGGCAAAAATATCTAAGAAAAACATATCCACTGAGAAGCATAACCCAATCTCTACTATGGGAAGGCCATAGGAATGAACTCATAAGCAAGGAAGTAGAGAACAATGTCCAGAGCTGACACGGTCCACAGAAGGCCACTGCTCTGCAGAACTGCCTTAATGAAGCATTTTTGTGTGTGCACTCCAGGCAAGTCACTTTGGCTTCCTTCTCCTGTTGAAAGGCTATTGGTCGTGTGCATCCAGTTGTCACCCTGGACCTACATTGCTATAACACAGATACTTTCTTTTTTTCTGTTCTTGCTCCCTCTCATCTAACCAATGCAACAGACTAGGTCCTGTTAGGCAGATTCAACAGCGAACACGAAATTGGGGCCACTCATATCACAGCTCTTTATCATTTATTGTTACTCTACCTTAAGAAGAGCAACATAATCCAGTGACATGATGCCACGAAGCTTATACATGAGGAAGTACATGATCTGTTATCTGTCTTTCAATACCAACCACTGACACCTAGCAGGGCATAAGGTATAGCATAGGATGAGGCAAGAACCTGCATCCTTTTGCTCCAACTCTACCACTTTCCCTAGAGACTAAACAGACCAGATACTAGGGTTCCACATCTAATAAATACAGGAAAACCTGTAATCACCACTTAACCTACTATGCAGAACTGCTGGAAAGAGTAAATGAAATGCCACACGTGGGAGTATTTATTAAATATGATTAAAAGTATTACCAACATTTCCTCTAATAAGTAAATTGCTCTTTGTGCTCTAATCCTTGCCTTGAGCACAGATGTAATTTCGTTCAGGGAGTGAGATTTCAGTTCTAAGGTTAGAAGAGCAATTGTGCGATGCTCTGCTGTCATTCCTCATACCAAGTATGCTACATTCTCTTATCTCACTCTCTGCAATTTACTAATCCTCCTTCCCCTCTCCCTCTCTCCGATTTCCTTCCTTTTTTCTTCCCTTTTTCTCCCTAAGTAACTACATTGTCTCTCTGCTAAATTTTCTTTTCTAATTGGTCATTGATGCCCTCACTTGAGTCATAATCATACCTTTCTCTTTTTACTCCTTCTTCTTTTTTTTTTTTTTTTAATCTCAGGGCGGTAGGGGACTATTGCAGCCTGCTGGTTGGAGAGCTCAGATCTTAATTCCCTTTTGGCTTTTGGCCTGAACCCATGTGTTCAGCTCTGCAGAGTAGTCTCCCACTTCTTCTTCGCTTCTTGGCTTGGCTACCTTTTGAAGGTTCAGCATTGTGGGAAGTCTCACTCCAGCTAATTAAAAAGGCTAAACTGCTCAGCAGCACAGTTTCTGCAGTAGCCTCTCAAGTTTCATTAATGAATGAATACTTTTTTGGTTCTTGAAATGAAGCACTAATCCTACTGCAAGCCCATGTGCCTTCAGAATAAGGATCAAAAGCAGGAGGGTGTGGAGGAACATGTGCTCAGGTTGCCTCAGAAATGGGGGAGGAGAAGCCACAACACAGAGCAAGAGTTATCTTGCTAATCATTCATGAGTCCGGTTCTGACTGAAACCCTTGGCTAATGAAACCCTCCAGAACATTTTTTAAGTGTTCTACCAAGGTAGGATCTCCCATTCATGAAATGAATGCATTAATCCTTTTCACCAAAACATTTGCAAGGGGAAAATGCAAACAAATCTTTCTTTTTTCTTTTCATTTTTTTGAGGGGTGGGGTGGGGTGGTGTTGAGACAGGGTTTCTCTGTATAGCCCTAGCTGTCCTGGAACTCACTCTGTAGACCAGGCTGGCCTCAAACTCAGAAATCCGCCTGCCTCTGCCTCCCAAGTCCTGGGATTAAAGGCATGTGCCACCGTGCCTGGCTCAGAAGTTTTTCTTATAAGAACATTGGAGAGAGCTGGATATCTGTCTTCGAGTCTGAACATTTGTGGTGTTGACCAGCCCAGAGCTAATTACAAATGGATGATGTTGAAAAAGGCAAGAAGATTTTTGTTCAGAAGTATGCCCAGTGCTACACTGTGGAAAATGGAGGCAAGCATAAGACTGGACTAAATCTCCAGGGTCTGTTTGTATAGAAGACAGGTTAGGCTGCTAGATTCTCTTACACAGATGCCAACAAGAAAAAAGGCATCACCTGGAGAGAGGATACCCTGATAGAGTATTTGGAGAATCCCAAAAAGTACACCCCTGGAACAAAAATGATCTTCTCTGGAATCAAGAAGGGAGAAAAGGCAGGCCTTATAGCTTATCTTAAAAAGGCTACTAGTGTGTAAGTCCACTGCCTTATTTATTACAAAATAAATGTCCCATGGCTTTTAATGTATACCATAATTAATTCATACAACAAATTCAGATCATGAATGGCTAACAATGTTTTTGTTGGACAGTCCTGATTTAAGTAAAACTGACTTGTCATGAAGTGGGTACGATCATTTTTAAAGCAACAATTCCAGTTGTATACATGCTTTCACTCTTCTCCCTTTCTCAAGATTGGAGTTAATTAGCAATGTTTTACTTCCCGTTAATATGGGGGTTGTCTTCTCAAACCTATTAAATGGTTTTATACGTAGGTTTATATAACTGGGCATATGATTATGTTTAAACACTGGCAAAATTCTATCACTGTCTCAGAAACAAGACTCACCTGTGTTTCAGTTTGTATTCACTGTTCTCTTACAGACAATGGCTATACACCAGGACTCAACTGTCTATTCTTGATGATGCTATTTTAATTAGCATTCCCTACGTCAAGGAGGCTGCCTTTTATCGCTGAAAGGCATTTACTGTGGTTTATGTATGTATTTAACTCTTAAAAGAAGAAGAAGAACAGTGCTCTAAAAGCCCCCAAAAGCCTGACCTGCCCAACTGTAGCATCATTCTTGTAGGGACATGTATGCTGGCTTCTTGATGATGCCTACCACATAAGATTCAACTGATCTCTATCCAAAATTTCTTTCTGATGAATGTTAGCATAATGTGGAACAAATAAGCCAATGCATTTGTGGCTTGGAAAACATGGATGTCCAGGTGTGGCACTAAATATCTCACTGTAATGATAAGGTGTTTAGATTCCAAGAAAAAAAAAAGCAGGGACATACTCTGAGAAATATGTTGTTGGATTTTTTTTTTTTGTTATTCGAATATTATACAGTAGACCTATGCCAACTAAGTTGGCTATTTTGTTATTTGGGCACATAGTCAACTTCAAGGGCTCAATGTTTTATATGAAGATGACTCTTAATCAAAATATAAGGATTGAACGCATAACTATAAATGTTTTTCATTATAACATATGACAATATGCATAGTTATTCTTACCAGCGCTTGGCAAGCCAAAGGATTAGCTTAGTATACCCAGTTAGGTCCAGGCCAAGCTGGCCTAGAGTGTGAGAATCTGTCTCAGTAAAACATAGCAAGCAAAAGTATGGCGATTAAAGTAGCTGGTGGGCTCTACTTAGAGGTTTGTTTATCTGTGGTGTCTAATGGGTATCATGGCATATTAAATAAAATATGATTAGTACTCTTGTGTCATCTAAAACTTCATTCTATATTCTAATCCATCCTTTACTCTTTACTGTGAAAGAAGAGAGGGAGAGGTGTTGTTGGTGCTATCAAGTATGCACACCCAAAAGAGGCATCATCAAGCGAGAATGTGGAGATGACCCACTATGTCCTCTTATGATCCATGCTATAAGTGGTTTTTCCCTAATGTCTCTTTCTGTCCTACTTGTGCATCTTTGCAGTCTGACTGCAAATCAATCAGAAAAGACACTTATCCAAATAAAGCAGTTATTAAAACTGTGCTTCATAGAGTTATCAGAGGTTAAAATCAGCTCTGATTAGTGTGCACTAACGCCACCCAGCAGGAACCAAGATCAATTGGAAACATCGATCACTATGTTTTATTTTGCTGTCAGAGATAAATTAATCAGATATCACACATGAAAGTTCTCCCAAGTGCTAGGAACCAAACCTAGGTACTCTTCAAGAGCAACTGGTGCTCTCAACCACTGAGCAATCTCTTCAGTCTCCTAGTGAAAAGTCTAAAGAGCAAAATACAATGTAACCCCGAGAGTAACTTAGCATGTAACCAGATCAGGAGAGTAACAACTGATCACTTGTAACATACTCTCTTGGTTACAAGCATATCATGAGTTGCATTCAGACTGAAGCACAGACCTATTGGGTATGACCCACTGAGGCCACTTCGCAATGTGCTGTTCATACCCACCGAGGGTACAGTAGTACTCAAGAGTTCCAGTGAAGCTGCCATGCATTGCATAAATGAAGCTCAATCCAGTGATACTGCAGTGCACTGCACAGATGAAGCTCAATCCAGTGATGCTGCAGTGTACTGCACAGATGAAGCTCAATCCAGTGATGCTGCAGTGCACTGCACAGATGAAGCTCAATCCAGTGATGATGCAGTGCACTGCATAGATGAAGCTCAATCCAGTGATGCTGCAGTGCACTGCACAGATGAAGCTCAAAAAAGTGATGCTGCAGTGCACTGCACAGATGAAGCTATTTGAGGACAAGTATATCAAGGAACATCACTTTCCTTCTCAGCTTTCAGCCCCATCAGGGAGCACCACCCCCCAGATGTGCTTTGCATCTGTATAGGAATGCCATTTTCAGTGGTTTGAATATGCTTGGCCCAGGAAGTGGCATTATTTGGAGATGTGGCATAGATGTTGACGTATGTGTCTCACTGTGGGTGTGGACTTTGAGACCCTTCTCCTACTGCCCATGAGACAGTCTTCTGTTTGCCTTCAGATCAAGATGTCGAACTCTCAGATCCTCCTGGGCCATGCTGGCCTGGACACTGCCATGCTCCCTCCTTAATGATATTTGACTGAAACTCTGAACCTGTAAGCCAGCCCCGATTAAATGTTGTCCTTATAAAAAAAAAAAAAAAAAAAAAAAAAAAAAAAGAAAGTTCTCCCAAAAACAGAATGCTTACCTGAATTTATTCCAAATTTAGATCATTATTAAATTCACCTTAACAGAACACAAAGAATATTAAATTCAAAAACTTTCAGGGAATAGAGTCTACTCTTAGCTATTTGTGTGCATATCAGTGAATAATAATAATAATAGTTCTCTAAGTAACAAACCGATTATATCTTAGCACATTTAAAACATGTGTGAGAAAGAGGGAAATAAGAAAACAAGAGAGGTTTTAGTAATATAAGCTTTTATGTGCATTACATATATAGGACTGAGGTTCAAAGAAGACAATTTAAATTTAAGTACATTGATTACAGGTGGATGTATAATTTGCCTATTTGGAATATTTGAAAACTCTCACAGGACATGTATGATGCCAAAAGAAATTCAAAAGATAGTAGTGGAAACAGTGTTTTATTTCTAAATACAGCAAAATCTACAAGTCTCATCTAGTATCCACCCCTAAGAAATACTGCATGTTGTAGATGTACCAAATAAAAGCAAGTCTATAAGCAATAACAAAGATGAAAGCACTCAGACAGAGGGCTAGGCACAGCAACTCAGAGACCATTACTGAAATGTGTAGCTGATGACTACAATGGTCTTGTTTGTGTCTTTTAAAACAATGCGTCATTACTCTACCTCAGTTGGATTCAGACGAAATGGTTGTGCAACTGAACTTACACGAAGGAGGCATGTACTCTAGCACTTACACCTTCTAGCCAGAGCTAATGAAGTAAGCCTTTTAGCAAGTGTACATACAGCATTCACTGATTCAGATCTGACTGAGGTCCATGCACTGGTAAAGTCAAAGCTTGGTGTCATGACAGAGCTTAAGGATTTACTGGGCAGAGTGACAGAACCTAACTATGCACAAAAATCCCACTGATGAATCAAAAGAAACCAATAACCCCATCATAGTGATACTTGGATAGGTTATCAAATCCAGGTGTTCAAGGAAAAGTGCTGCAGCAAAGAGAAAAAAAAGAGGAAAGAAATAGGAGAGATAAGTGCTGTCTACTTCAGTTTAGATTACCCCTAAAGATAAAGGGGAGTCACCACAATGACAGCTGGGAGAGAGGAAAGGGAAGTCAGGTCAGGGCAAAGCTGAAAGTACCAGGGGAAAGCAATCAAATGCCAATTACACAGATGCAATCTCAGAGCTCAGTTCCTGAATATCACATTGGGGATTCAAACAGGTTCCTGTAATCTTAAACACTAAAGTGAGAAGGCACATGAAGACCATCCCTTCCATGTAAAGGTGGGCTGGTTTAGGGGAAATGAGCTAAGTAAGAGTGCATACAACCTCACTCTGAGTAACATATACCATGGACACTATCGAACGCTTGATAACTTAAACATCTGAATTCTAATCATTCTCTGTCAGATAGAGATGACCAATATGGTGAAACCCTGATTGGATTGTGGAGACATCGGAGTCATCAAGTCACTTCTACCTTATCAATATGATTTTGAGTCAATTGTTCAATGTCTTTTTGCCATGAATGGCACCCCCTGAGCGTAGAACTCTCTCAAAGCAATAATTTATGTATCATAGTAAAAATGTGTGTATGTGTTTAAATAGATCTAGATATAGTTAGTTTTGAAATTTTCCATGAGACCAGGACTCTGACGTTCCATTGTATTGTAGTAAATTGAAGGGCATGTACCTTATATCTCCCACATTCATACTAATGCAGCCCAAGAGATAACTTTTTATTCCTTTTAAGAAGCATATTCTAATTTAAGAAATATTTTGTTCCAAATATGCAATCAACTGGAGCGTTTGCCAGTCTGCGTGGAAATGCTCAGCAAGCACTGTTGAAAAAATAAATGAATACAGTCTAATATTTTTACATCAATTTAACAGTTATGTATTTGGTCCCTACAATGTCTCAGAATCATTCTTAATATTAAATTTCTTATAGGGTAGAGTCTCAGTATACAAAACACTCCTGCATCTAAGACATAGGGAACCCTGCAGAAGATTCAGTGGGGATTGTAAGATTCAGAGGATCAGAGAGGTTGCTATGAGACTGTCTCCTAGTAACTTCAGAAGCTGCACCCATCAAATCTCACAAACATTACTGTCCAAATGTGAGATGAACAAAGCCAACACCAGTGGGCATGCCAAAGTGGACAGCGAAGCCCGTGAAGCCTCACTACTACATGGAGAACTATAGGCAACTTGAGGAAAGCCAGGAGCAGGAAAGGTGATCTTCCTCAGGGGTGAGCACAGCAACTATACTAAATGCTTAGCCCTGAAAATATGCATACAACTAAAATTATACAGACTGAGCATACATATAGAAATATGTATATATGTATATGCATACACATATACATATATGTGTATGTATGTAATAACAATCAATGAAAAAAAGTGGCCATGAATTTGAAGAAGGGGTATCTAAGAGGGTATGAAGAGGGGAAAGGGGAAGGAAAGATGATATAACTACATTATAATCTCAAAGCTTAGAATTCTGATAGGCTGCTTTATGTGAAGACGAGTTGAATAGAGAATTGGAATGAGGTGTGGTGGGTGTTCTACTGATGATACCACCACATAAAGGACAACCTCATGCAGCTAGGGATGCTTTCTGCAGCGCCTTGTGACAAAACAAATCCTACGTTTTCATACTTTCCCATAAACACAATCTTAAACACTCAACTTGCATTGTACTAGCTACGTTCCCTTCTGAGAATCTCTCTGGCAGTTCCTCAGAAAACGGAACATAGTACTACCAGAAGATTCAGCAATACCTCTCCTGGGCATATACCCAGAAGATATCCCAACTAGTAATAAGAACACATGCTCTTCTATGTTCATAGCAGCCTTATTTATAATAGCCAGAAGCCAGAAAGAACCCAGATGTCCCTCAACAGAGGAATGGAGATAGAATATGTGGTACATTTACACAATGGAGTATTACTCAGCTATTAAAAACAATGAATTTATGAAATTCTTAGGCAAATGGATGGATCTGGAGGACATCATCCTGAGTGAGGTAACCCAATCACAAAAAGAACACACATGATATGCACTCATTGATAAGTGGATATTAGCCCAGAAACTTAGAATACCCAAGATACAATTTGCAAAACACATGAAACTCAAGAATAAGGAAGACCAAAGTGTGGCTACTTTGTTCCTTCTTAGAATGGGGAACAAAATACCCATGGAAGGAGTTACAGAGACAAAGTTCGGAGCTGAAATGGAAGGAAGGACCATCCAGAGTCTGTCTGACCTGAGGATCCATCCCATAAACAACCACCAAACCCAGACACTATTGCATATGCCAGCAAGATTTTGCTGACAGGACCCTGATATAGCTGTCTCTTGTGAGGCTGTGCCAGTGCCTGGCAAATTCAGAAGTGGATGCTCACAGTCATCTATTGGATGGAAGACAGGGCCCCCGATGAAGGAGCTAGAGAAAGTACCCAAGGAGCTAAAGGGGTCTGCAACTCTATAGGAGGAACAACAATATGAACTAACCAGTACCCCAACCCCATCCCCAGAACTTGTGTCTCTAGTTGTACATCTAGCAGAATATGGCCTAGTCAGCCATCATTGGGAGGAGAGGCCCTTGGTCTTGTGAAGATTATATGCCCCAGTACAGGGGAATATCAGGGCCAGGAAGGAGGAGTGGGTGGCTTGGGGAGCAGGGCGGGGGGAGGGGTATAGCGGACTTTCCGGATAGCATTTGAAATGTGAATGAAGAAAATATCTAATAAAAAAGTTTTCCTCTGAGAAAGAAATAGAGAAGAGTGATTTGTAATAGTAGTAGAAATGATAAATTCATAATAATAATGCAGGGCTGGAAGTTATTCTGTATTCAAGTCTAAGCAATATTCATAGCTTAAAGGATTAGCATCCTCTGTATGTGTGTCTCTGTGTTTCTGTCTTCCTCAACAAAATAGGAACAAATATATGTTATAGCTCCCCCAACTACACAAATTTCAGAGTATGTATCCAGTTTCCAGACTAAATTTTCAAATCAAGGACACCACGTGACCCTGCTGACTGTCCTAGGAAATTAAAATGGTAGCTTGCTGTCATTGGACAGAAGAAGCTGGTGTTTTGGCTGGCAAATAACTGGATGCAAAGACACATTTCCTCCTACATATCAGTAATAGCTCTTAGATATGATAGATGGATACAAATATGTTTTTCTTCTAAGGATGTTAGTGTGCAAAGGCACATGTTTATGAAACAGTTGTTACATATTTCTTTTCCAGAGATATTTTGTAAAGCATGAAGGTAGAGTACCCTTGCACAGAAATTCCAAGGTGACTGCCTAGATTATACATCTTGTAGGCTATCATGTATCCAATCCCCAGCATCTTGCTTCCTATCCTGTGGAGCCATGAATGCATCCTCAGAGTGAGACCCAGACCTGCCATGATTCATATCCTCAGGGAACTGTGTGGAAAAGCCAGCCTTCAGCTCCTATTGTTTTCTTCCCCTTTGCTATTATGGTTTTTAATGTATGCTATGGAGATGGCCCATTCTTGAATCCACTCCATAAATTTTTTTTTCCATTTTTATTAGGTATTTAGCTCATTTACATTTCCAATGCTATACCAAAAGTCCCCCATACCCACCCACCCCCACTCCCCTGCCCACCCACTCCCCCTTTTTGGCCCTGGCGTTCCCCTGTACTGGGGCATATAAAGTTTGCAAGTCCAATGGGCCTCTCTTTCCAGTGATGGCCGACTAGGTCATCTTTTGATACATATGCAGCTAGAGTCAAGAGCTCCGGGGTACTGGTTAGTTCATAATGTTGTTCCACCTATAGGGTTGCAGATCCCTTTAGCTCCTTGGGTACTTTCTCTAGCTCCTCCATTGGGAGCCCTGTGATCCATCCTTTAGCTGACTGTGAGCATCCACTTCTGTGTTTGCTAGGCCCCGGCATAGTCTCACAAGAGACAGCTACATCTGGGTCCTTTTAATAAAATCTTGCTAGTGTATGCAATGGTGTCAGCGTTTGGATGCTGATTATGGGGTGGATCCCTGGATATGGCAGTCACTCCATAAATTTTTAAGTTATGTTTGGCATATTCTTTTAAAATGCTTCTAAATTGCCTCTCTTCTGTAACATTAAAGAATATATAGAAAGGCCACTCTAGCTTCAAGTTCTTCATCTGTTAAGTGGTAAAGATAATTCCTGCCTGATAAGTTTGGAGTAATGAAAAACAAGCTAGAGGCACACATATACAAAATGTTTGATAGGACTACTTAAACATAGTATATGCTTTAAAAAGTCATCAGCACCATGATGATTGTTATTATTGTTATTATCACCATCATTGTTATCATTATTCCACAGGTAGGCTTTATGATAGATCTTAATGGTGGGGAAACCAGGTCTTGATAATATTAGTTGCCTAAAAACACAAAATGGGCTTCTTCCAGACCTTTATGATTCAAGTATTTTTATGCACCAGCCATTTAAATTATATAACATATCTAGAGTAACAAAAGATTCTCTATTTTTCTACTAGTATTATCTAATGTCATTCGTATAAGAAACAATGAATGATTTCCAACATTTCATTTTTATATGCCATTCATATTGCCTCTATCTTGTTTGTGGTATTTTAGAGTTTATTGTTTATATAATATTTTTATTTAAATCATGGTCTATGTTTCCTATATATACTGAATACTGTACTAAGACGGTGTTATATACACAACTAAAAATAGTGTAACTTTTAAGTTCGCAATCCTCTGTTATTTTCATGGGTTAAGGGAGGGATGACACCCTGGAATTTATTCCTTAATCATTTCACTCAACAAATAAATACTCACTTTTCTTATGCAAGGACAAAAATGATAACAGAGTCAAAACCAATAAGAAATATGATGAAAAACAAAGCAGTCCTGTCCTCCTTTCACTTTTAGTGAAAAAGAAAGATGAGAACAAGTCTTTTTAACCCAGAGAAGAGCAAGTGCACAGGCTCTTCTCATGATGCTCTATGATACGTTACGGAAGTCCTGGGAGGCTGCCCTGGTGACGTTTTCAGAATCAGACTCTCTTCAGTACCCATGTGATTTGTGCTGGCCACCTGTCATAAGGTCTGAACCTTGTGACAAAAGCCCAGCTCCTCATTTCTACAAGCCCACATACAATTCCTGCAAACCTTAGCTCAGCTATAAGAGTAAGATCCAGGAAGAACCCTGACTGTGTACCTCATCTCACAGTCTTTTCTCATTCGAATTTAATTTAATTAGAAATAGCTTAAATTGAATGTCAGTGGAGCAAAGCAACAAAACAACCAGCAAAACTCTCTTTCCTAATAGGGTAGATTTAGGTCGATGATTTCTAGCACAGTAAACATAAGCCTAAATGCTCCTAATTAGAGGGAGTGTGAAGTCAGCCAAGAATACCAAGTTCCCTGGAAGTCCTACAGGGTAAGTACCTCACTGCAGAACACAGGGCAGATCACATCAGAAATGTTTCCCCACACCCAACATGTTCAAGCTCACTCTGTATGCAGCCGAGTTCTAGATTTATTTTCTAAAATTCTCTATTCATAGCTTCAGTTATAATTATGAGATTGCTCTAATCCATGATAGAAAGAAAAAGAGAGAAAAAGAGAAAGAAAAAAGAAAGGAAGAAAGAAAGAGAGAGAGAAAGAAAGAGAGAAAGAAAGAGAGAAAGAAAATAGAGAATAAGATTCCAATATCATTTCCTGTCTCATTGAGACAAGTGTTATCCTTAAATTCTTGCTATTCCAACTTCCCACAGAAGCATAGGAAAACTGAAATATTGATACATAGTTGCCAATTCAGAGAAGGCTTTTTAATGCACAATCACCACCCTCCCTTGAACTAGCAGAGGTTTGCCTGGGCTGAATGAGAGAGAGAGGACGCTTTCAAGGACAATGTTACAATTGACTAGATTTCTTTGTTTTCTTTATTAGAAGAAATTGAACAAAGCCACTTGAATTATAAGGTGAAGTTAGGTGATTTTAAAACAGCCCAGCTTCTCTTTTAGTTTATTCAGGTTGCCGTGGAGAAGTCAGAAGCACAGGATCATCTTCAGAATTCTTCAGGAAGAAATTCTCATCATAGCATTTAAAATTGTTAGATCCTAAGTTGGGCACAGTAGGCAAATTGTTCGCTTGAGAAATAAAAGACCTCAGAAAATAAAGGTTCCCTTAATCAATAAGCGTGGTTTGAACTCTGGGTTCAAAGTTGTATATTAATTATTGAGTTTTCTTCCTGTTTACAAGAGAACTTGACTGTTACTTCTGTGTTCTTGTTAACAAAAAACAGCTTTTTGTTACCACTTCTTCATTCAGTTAAAGTTCCTTTGAGCTTTTCATGCATTCTGCTTGGAATGAATCACTACACACCTTAGTAGGTAAAGAGAAAACAGCTGTCATACTCTGCCTCCCTACTGCAAAAAAATACCATGCACTGGGAAGGTTCTAAACAAAATAATATTGCGTGTGATTTTGGAAGACGTAAGTATAAGGTCATGAGTTTTGAGAGTTTGGGGGGTTTTGTTTTGTTTTGTTTTGTTTTGTTTTGTTTTGTTTTGTTTTGAGACAGGGTTTCTCTGTATAGCCCTGGCTGTCCTGGAATTCATTTTGTAGACCAAGCTGGCCTCAACCTAAGAAATCCTCCAGCCTCTGCCTCCGGAGTGCTGGGAGTAAAGGTGTGTGCTACCACGTGATAGTTTGTGGGAGCTGACAAATCACAGAACAGCACTTTCTCACTGTGACCCATACAATAGAAAGGGCCACAGCTTAGAGTTGCCCCCTACTTATGGGCACTCATCTAATCCAGGAAGGACAGATTATCATAACCTCATTGTCTTCCAATGGCACTACCCTGTACTTCTAAATCCGTGAACAAATTTTGGTACACAATCAAACCAAATTCATACATCAGACCAAGTTTTTAAAGTGAGTTCACTCATCTATCAGGCAACAAGATAATAGTAGTGTCTTAGAAAACACATCACTGTAGGACATCAAACCAAAAGAGTGTTGAGCAGGAAAAGAACTGATCTTCAAGATATAAACTAAACATGTGGACATAAGCAAGCCATTTAACCTTTCTGAGTTTGTTTCCTAACCCCTAAAAGTTATGAGTTATGTGATATTCATTATCCTGTTTGTGGTTTCTCTTTAAGAAAAATAAAAATGGCTATATTTTGCTTCTGTAATTTTCATCAACATTTTTATTAACTTTCTGAGAATTTCATACAATGTATTTTAATCCTATTCCCCCCTCAGTTTCTCCCATGTATTGTTCCATCCTTCCTCAGCCAGCCTTGAAATTACTTAACTTTTATTTTCTTCTTTCCCCATTGAGCCCATTGGAGTGGGGACTGCCTTTAGTGTGTGGTCAACCTACCAGGAGTCATTTCATTAAAAAACAAAATATATGTGCTTTACTCTCTCTCTCTCTCTCTCTCTCTCTCTCTCTCTCTCTCTCTCTCTCTCTCTCTCTCTCTCTCTCTCCTAGTGGTTATTAAATGCCAGTAGCATTACAGTGAGTGGTGGAATATTTGTATGCACCTGCTCTATGCTGGAATTCTTTCCAGGTGGAGCTTGTACTTTTTATTTAAACATTACTATCATATTCTGTAAGATTTTTACTTACATAATTAATTTTTATTAAAATCATTTTTCAAATATTCAGTATTATTTTTGTTCTTTTGACAATTTTGTACATAAATGCTGTATTCTGGTTATTATTGTCACCTTTACCATTTATTATCTCCCTCCCATGCCTATTCTTTCTCCAATACTTCGAAACAAATCCCTCTCCCACATTTCTGACTTTCTGTCTTGCTTCATGATCTACTGAATATAAACAGAACTGTTTGTCCACAAGTTTGCTACCATTTCCTGAAGTAGGGTGGGTTCATCAGTGGTATCCAAATTTAGAGAATGTTTGCCTATATTGTGTGGGTCTAAAACCTACAAGGCTGAGAATTGTCTAGACTCGATAACTGAAGCATCATTGCTTAATGTCTTCTGTTTGGCAAATGCCTGTCATCTCTAATTTTTGCAAGGTTGACTCTCAGAAATCATGGTATGAGCTGCTATGTTGAGCTATGCAATGCTTTTGGACTATGACTTTATCAATACTGCATCATCAGAGCCTTCCTTGTATCACTTGTCAATGGCCATTGAATCTACATGATCATTGCATTTTACACCTGTCCTAACATTTCTCAGATCTTATTTTTTCTTCAAATTAAAACAATGTATATTCCCAATATTTCAAAAACAATTAAAATGTTGTCTTTAGGCAAATGTCTAACACATTACCCTATAAGGAAATTAGACAAAGAACCACAGAGTGTTCAATTTGCATTACTAATCTCCTCCCAGCATAAGAGACAGCCACAGCTGCACCTTTTCCCATTTTGTTAGCATCATAGTCCATATGAACATTTCTGGTTCCTAACTTTGCCTCCCACCCACCCACACACACTCTTGCCAGCGACTGGAGAGTGACCTCCGTTAGCTTTCCCCCCATCTGCTTTACAAAATCACTTTGTCGTTCTATTTTCATCTCTGCTTCCCAGCATCTAGCCCACTGAAGCTGTGACCTTTCGAGCAAATGTAGCAATGGCATCAGCATAGCCTCTGATTGAAAAATCAAAATGCAGCCCATACATGGTATAATTATTCTGTGTGCTCAGAAGTGCTGTCTGAACTTGCGGAAGGCAGATAATTGGATTTCTGATAACTGTTAAAAATATGCACCTTGCACCTGAGCCCCAGCAGTTTATTTGTCTTAGGAACCCCAGAGAAACTTGCAACTTCATGTTGGCTACAGGTACTCATCCATACGCAGTTGGCTGCTGGGTCCTTCTTGTTCTATCTCCTGAAGGTCTGCAGTCTGTCTTCTTTTATCTCTCCAGAACTCTCTGCTCTCCCTCCCATTATAAGCCATCTGGACAGGCTGGACAGTCAGTGCTTATCTTGAGCAGCCGTACATCTTTGCACTCACCATCTTTCATTAGGGAAACAAAGCGCTCTAATTTCTTTGACCCAAACTCCAACTGCCACTCTTGCCCAACTTCCGTTCATCATCACCACAGTCACCAAATTGTAAGAGTATAACTAAGTTTTTCTCTTTATTGGCATTCTTGTCATGGAGACCTGCTAATAACCCAAATGGTTTCTTCTAAGTTTTTCTTTCTGGCACAAACACTCATGTAGCACAGTCTGGCCTCTGCTCACTATGTGGTTGAGAATAAACTTGAACTCCTGAAACTCCTGCCTTTGCCTTGTGTGTACTAGGATTATAAATAGACATGTGCTACAATATAGAATTTTCTCCAATGCTAGATACAAATCAGAATGTTAGCGTGCTTGGAAAGCACTCTATGCCCTAGTATAAAACAACTTAAATTTCAGTCAAATACATTGAAAAAATCAGATTTCTAATAGATCTAGCAACACTGCTCATCTTTCCCAAACTGTCAAAGTTCCCTGGCCCTGAAGAGTGTCTGCCCCTTTAAGAAAGTACAATGAATGAAGAATGTCCCACTCATTATTGTTTGGATGTCTCCTCAAGTGGAACCATGTGTTATAGTGCTGACATCGTGTCAAGGAGCATGACTGTACACCTGGCTGGTTGCCATGAACATTGGACAGCCGTAGCCCTGTTCCTCTTACTGGATATAGAAATATCAGAATAATAACTAGTAAATTCAAGGGTGATTTAATCTGTTTTAGGACTCATGTGAATATAAATATATGTTGTGTTGTGTTCTTCACAGATATATTACTTAAAGTCTTATCACCTTTAACATTGTCTTACTTCTGTACCAAGAGAACACAGGAGGGAAATGACAAGGAAACAGTTAAGTCCATGGTAACTTTGAGAAATACTTTTGTTATCATCTTCTAAATTGACTATTAATGAAAGGAGAAAACATTGAAGATGTCTTAAAGTTCTCAGACATGAAATTTCACTTAAGACTCAAGTGGCCTACTTATGCTTCTTTTCGTTCTCCAGCTCTTAAATTATTTTTTAAAAGAAATTGCAGTTATACAATAGAAACTTTAACTCAAATGATCGACTGTGTTATTATTAAAATTACTTTAGAACCACAGTAGCATTTTTAATAAAGCTTATACTAACATGACATTAAAATAAACCTGAAACAAGTAAGTTTGCTACTATGTAATGTCAGGTTTACTTTTCCTACCAAAGTTTTGTTTTGTTTTGTTTTGTTTTAAATTGTGTGTGTGTGTGTGTGTGTGTGTGTGTGTGTGTGTGTGTGTGTGTGCATGCCTGTGACTGTGCACTTGCTTTGCTGGAAACCAAACCCAGGATCTTATGTACAACAAGCATTCATTCATTCTTTTTTTTTTTAAATTAGGTATTTTCCTCAATTACATTTCCAATGCTATCCCAAAAGTCCCCCATGCCCTCCCCCACACTCCCCTACCCATCCTTTCCCACTTTTTG